>NW_027453543.1:0-73488 GCF_964194025.1 Convolutriloba macropyga | reverse complement strand
CAAAACAGTCCCAGACAAAACAGTCTCGGACAAAACAGTCCCGATAAAACAGTCCAAGACAAAACAGTCCCAGACAAAACAGTCCCAAATGTATGCAAAACAGTCCCAGACAAAACAGTCTCGGACAAAACAGTCCCAGACAAAACAGTCTCGGACAAAACAGTCCCAGACAAAACAGTCCCAGACAAAACAGTCCCAGACAAAACAGTCTCGGACAAAACAGTCCCAGACAAAACAGTCCCAGACAAAACAGTCCCAGACAAAACAGTCCCGATAAAACAGTCCAAGACAAAACAGTCCCAGACAAAACAGTCCCAAATGTATGCAAAACAGTCCCAGACAAAACAGTCTCGGACAAAACAGTCCCAGACAAAACAGTCTCGGACAAAACAGTCCCAGACAAAACAGTCCCAGACAAAACAGTCCCAGACAAAACAGTCTCGGACAAAACAGTCCCAGACAAAACAGTCCCAGACAAAACAGTCCCAGACAAAACAGTCTCGGACAAAACAGTCCCACACAAAACAGTCCCAGACAACACAGTCTCGGACAAAACAGTCCCGATAAAACAGTCCCAGACAAAACAGTCTCGGACAAAACAGTCCCAGACAAAACAGTCTCGGACAAAACAGTCCCAGACAAAACAGTCTCGGACAAAACAGTCCCAGACAAAACAGTCTCGGACAAAACAGTCCCAGACAAAACAGTCTCGGACAAAACAGTCCCGATAAAACAGTCCCAGACAAAACAGTCTCGGACAAAACAGTCCCAGACAAAACAGTCTCGGACAAAACAGTCCCGATAAAACAGTCCCAGACAAAACAGTCTCGGACAAAACAGTCCCAGACAAAACAGTCTCGGACAAAACAGTCCCAGACAAAACAGTCTCGGACAAAACAGTCCCAGACAAAACAGTCTCGGACAAAACAGTCCCAGACAAAACAGTCTCGGACAAAACAGTCCCAGACAAAACAGTCTCGGACAAAACAGTCCCAGACAAAACAGTCTCGGACAAAACAGTCCCAGACAAAACAGTCTCGGACAAAACAGTCCCAGACAAAACAGTCTCGGACAAAACAGTCCCAGACAAAACACTCTCGGACAAAACAGTCCCAGACAAAACAGTCTCGGAAAAAACAGTCCCAGACAAAACAGTCTCGGACAAAACAGTCTCAGACAAAACAGTCCCGATAAAACAGTCCCAGACAAAACAGTCTCGGACAAAACAGTCCCAGACAAAACAGTCTCGGACAAAACAGTCCCGATAAAACAGTCCCAGACAAAACAGTCTCGGACAAAACAGTCCCAGACAAAACAGTCTCGGACAAAACAGTCCCAGACAAAACAGTCTCGGACAAAACAGTCCCAGATAAAACAGTCTCGGACAAAACAGACCCAGACAAAACAGTCTCGGACAAAACAGTCCCAGACAAAACAGTCCCGATAAAACAGTCCCAGACAAAACAGTCTCGGACAAAACAGTCCCAGACAAAACAGTCTCGGACAAAACAGTCCCAGACAAAACAGTCTCGGACAAAACAGTCCCAGACAAAACAGTCTCGGACAAAACAGTCCCAGACAAAACAGTCTCGGACAAAACAGTCCGAGACAAAACAGTCTCGGACAAAACAGTCCCAGACAAAACAGTCTCGGACAAAACAGACCCAGACAAAACAGTCTCGGACAAAACAGTCCCAGACAAAACAGTCCCGATAAAACAGTCCCAGACAAAACAGTCTCGGACAAAACAGTCCCAGACAAAACAGTCTCGGACAAAACAGTCCCGATAAAACAGTCCCAGACAAAACAGTCTCGGACAAAACAGTCCCAGACAAAACAGTCTCGGACAAAACAGTCCCAGACAAAACAGTCTCGGACAAAACAGTCCCAGACAAAACAATCTCGGTCAAAACAGACCCAGACAAAACAGTCTCGGACAAAACAGTCCCAGACAAAACAGTCCCGATAAAACAGTCCCAGACAAAACAGTCTCGGACAAAACAGTCCCAGACAAAACAGTCTCGGACAAAACAGTCCCAGACAAAACAGTCTCGGACAAAACAGTCCCAGACAAAACAGTCTCGGACAAAACAGTCCCAGACAAAACAGTCTCGGACAAAACAGTCCCAGACAAAACAGTCTCGGACAAAACAGTCCCAGACAAAACAGTCTCGGACAAAACAGTCCCAGACAAAACACTCTCGGGCAAAACAGACCCAGACAAAACAGTCTCGGACAAAACAGTCCCAGACAAAACAGTCTCGGAAAAAACAGTCCCAGACAAAACAGTCTCGGACAAAACAGTCCCAGACAAAACAGTCTCAGACAAAACAGTCCCAACTTAAATGGTCCACCGTGACTTCTTAGCTACATTATTTGCAAGGGAGAGTCACGGAGAACAAGTGACTGTTAAACGTGTCCGGACAAAACAGTCCCAGACAAAACAGTCTCGGACATAACAATCCCGATAAAACAGTCCAAGACAAAACAGTCCCAGACAAAACAGTCCCAAATGTATGCAAAACAGTCCCAGACAAAACAGTCTCGGACAAAACAGTCCCAGACAAAACAGTCTCGGACAAAACAGTCCCAGACAAAACAGTCCCAGACAAAACAGTCCCGATAAAACAGTCCCAGACAAAACAGTCTCGGACAAAACAGTCCCAGACAAAACAGTCCCAGACAAAAAAGTCCCAGACAAAACAGTCTCGGACAAAACAGTCCCACACAAAACAGTCCCAGACAAAACAGTCTCGGACAAAACAGTCCCGATAAAACAGTCTCAGACAAAACAGTCTCGGACAAAACAGTCCCAGACAAAACAGTCTCGGACAAAACAGTCCCAGACAAAACAGTCTCGGACAAAACAGTCCCAGACAAAACAGTCTCGGACAAAACAGTCCCAGACAAAACAGTGTCGGACGAAACAGACCCAGACAAAACAGTCGCGGACAAAACAGTCCCAGACAAAACAGTCCCGATAAAACAGTCCCAGACAAAACAGTCTCGGACAAAACAGTCCCAGACAAAACAGTCTCGGGCAAAACAGTCCCAGACAAAACAGTCTCGGACAAAACAGTCCCAGACAAAACAGTCTCGGACAAAACAGTCCCAGACAAAACAGTCTCGGACAAAACAGTCCCAGACAAAACAGTCTCGGACAAAACAGTCCCAGAAAAAACAGTCTCGGACAAAAAAGTCCCAGACAAAACACTCTCGGACAAAACAGTCCCAGACAAAACAGTCTCGGACAAAACAGTCCCAGACAAAACAGTCTCGGAAAAAACAGTCCCAGACAAAACAGTCTGGGAAAAAACAGTCCCAGACAAAACAGTCTCTGACAAAACAGTCCCAGACAAAACAGTCACGATAAAACAGTCCCAGACAAAACAGTCTCGGACAAAACAGTCCCAGACAAAACAGTCTCAGACAAAACAGTCCCAACTTAAATGGTCCACCGTGACTTCTTAGCTATATTATTTGCAAGGGAGAGTCACGGAGAACAAGTGACTGTTAACAGTGTCCGGACAAAACAGTCCCAGACAAAACAGTCTCGGACAAAACAGTCCCAATAAAACAGTCCAAGACAAAACAGTCCCAGACAAAACAGTCCCAAATGTATGCAAAACAGTACCAGACAAAACAGTCTCGGACAAAACAGTCCCAGACAAAACAGTCTCGGACAAAACAGTCCCAGACAAAACAGTCCCAGACAAAACAGTCCCGATAAAACAGTCCCAGACAAAACAGTCTCGGACAAAGCAGTACCAGACAAAACAGTCCCAGACAAAACAGTCCCAGACAAAACAGTCTCGGACAAAACAGTCCCACACAAAACAGTCCCAGACAAAACAGTCTCGGACATAACAATCCCGATAAAACAGTCCAAGACAAAACAGTCCCAGACAAAACAGTCCCAAATGTATGCAAAACAGTCCCAGACAAAACAGTCTCGGACAAAACAGTCCCAGACAAAACAGTCTCGGACAAAACAGTCCCAGACAAAACAGTCCCAGACAAAACAGTCCCGATAAAACAGTCCCAGACAAAACAGTCTCGGACAAAACAGTCCCAGACAAAACAGTCCCAGACAAAAAAGTCCCAGACAAAACAGTCTCGGACAAAACAGTCCCACACAAAACAGTCCCAGACAAAACAGTCTCGGACAAAACAGTCCCGATAAAACAGTCTCAGACAAAACAGTCTCGGACAAAACAGTCCCAGACAAAACAGTCTCGGACAAAACAGTCCCAGACAAAACAGTCTCGGACAAAACAGTCCCAGACAAAACAGTCTCGGACAAAACAGTCCCAGACAAAACAGTGTCGGACGAAACAGACCCAAGCAAAACAGTCGCGGACAAAACAGTCCCAGACAAAACAGTCCCGATAAAACAGTCCCAGACAAAACAGTCTCGGACAAAACAGTCCCAGACAAAACAGTCTCGGGCAAAACAGTCCCAGACAAAACAGTCTCGGACAAAACAGTCCCAGACAAAACAGTCTCGGACAAAACAGTCCCAGACAAAACAGTCTCGGACAAAACAGTCCCAGACAAAACAGTCTCGGACAAAACAGTCCCAGAAAAAACAGTCTCGGACAAAAAAGTCCCAGACAAAACACTCTCGGACAAAACAGTCCCAGACAAAACAGTCTCGGACAAAACAGTCCCAGACAAAACAGTCTCGGAAAAAACAGTCCCAGACAAAACAGTCTGGGAAAAAACAGTCCCAGACAAAACAGTCTCTGACAAAACAGTCCCAGACAAAACAGTCCCGATAAAACAGTCCCAGACAAAACAGTCTCGGACAAAACAGTCCCAGACAAAACAGTCTCAGACAAAACAGTCCCAACTTAAATGGTCCACCGTGACTTCTTAGCTATATTATTTGCAAGGGAGAGTCACGGAGAACAAGTGACTGTTAACAGTGTCCGGACAAAACAGTCCCAGACAAAACAGTCTCGGACAAAACAGTCCCAATAAAACAGTCCAAGACAAAACAGTCCCAGACAAAACAGTCCCAAATGTATGCAAAACAGTACCAGACAAAACAGTCTCGGACAAAACAGTCCCAGACAAAACAGTCTCGGACAAAACAGTCCCAGACAAAACAGTCCCAGACAAAACAGTCCCGATAAAACAGTCCCAGACAAAACAGTCTCGGACAAAGCAGTACCAGACAAAACAGTCCCAGACAAAACAGTCCCAGACAAAACAGTCTCGGACAAAACAGTCCCACACAAAACAGTCCCAGACAAAACAGTCTCGGACAAAACAGTCCCGATAAAATAGTCCCAGACAAAACAGTCTCGGACAAAACAGTCCCAGACAAAATAGTCTCGGACAAAACAGTCCCAGACAAAACAGTCTCGGACAAAACAGTCCCAGACAAAACAGTCTCGGACAAAACAGTCCCAGACAAAACAGTGTCGGACAAAACAGACTCAGACAAAACAGTCTCGGACAAAACAGTCCCGGACAAAACAGTCCCGATAAAACAGTCCCAGACAAAACAGTCTCGGACAAAACAGTCCCAGACAAAACAGTCTCGGACAAAACAGTCCCAGACAAAACAGTCTCGGACAAAACAGTCCCAGACAAAACAGTCTCGGACAAAACAGTCCCAGACAAAACAGTCTCGGACAAAACAGTCCCAGACAAAACAGTCTCAGACAAAACAGTCCCAGACAAAACAGTCTCGGACAAAAAAGTCCCAGACAAAACACTCTCGGACAAAACAGTCCCAGACAAAACAGTCTCGGACAAAACGGTCCCAGACAAAACAGTCTCGGAAAAAACAGTCCCAGACAAAACAGTCTCGGACAAAACAGTCCCAGACAAAACAGTCTCGGACAAAACAGTCCCAGACAAAATAGTCCCGATAAAACAGTCCCAGACAAAACAGTCTCGGACAAAACAGTCCCAGACAGAACAGTCTCAGACAAAACAGTCCCAACCTAAATGGTATACCGTGACTTCTTAGCTATATTATTTGCAAGGGAGAGTCACGGAGAACAAGTGACTGTTAACAGTGTCCGGACAAAACAGTCCCAGACAAAACAGTCTCGGACAAAACAGTCCCGATAAAACAGTCCAAGACAAAACAGTCCCAGACAAAACAGTCCCAAATGTATGCAAAACAGTCCCAGACAAAACAGTCTCGGACAAAACAGTCCCAGACAAAACAGTCTCGGACAAAACAGTCCCAGACAAAACAGTCCCAGACAAAACAGTCCCGATAAAACAGTCCCAGACAAAACAGTCTCGGACAAAGCAGTCCCAGACAAAACAGTCACAGACAAAACAGTCCCAGACAAAACAGTCTCGGACAAAACAGTCCCACACAAAACAGTCCCAGACAAAACAGTCTTGGACAAAACAGTCCCGATAAAACAGTCCCAGACAAAACAGTCTCGGACAAAACAGTCCCAGACAAAACAGTCTCGGACAAAACAGTCCCAGACAAAACAGTCTCGGACAAAACAGTCCCAGACAAAACAGTCTCGGACAAAACAGTCCCAGACAAAACAGTCTCGGACAAAACAGTCCCAGACAAAACAGTCTCGGATAAAACATACCCAGACAAAACAGTCTCGGAAAAAACAGTCCCAGACAAAACAGTCCCGATAAAACAGTCCCAGACAAAACAGTCTCGGACAAAACAGTCCCAGACAAAACAGTCTCGGACAAAACAGTCCCAGACAAAACAGTCTCGGACAAAACAGTCCGAGACAAAACAGTCTCGGACAAAACAGTCCCAGACAAAACAGTCTCGGACAAAACAGACCCAGACAAAACAGTCTCGGACAAAACAGTCCCAGACAAAACAGTCCCGATAAAACAGTCCCAGACAAAACAGTCTCGGACAAAACAGTCCCAGACAAAACAGTCTCGGACAAAACAGTCCCGATAAAACAGTCCCAGACAAAACAGTCTCGGACAAAACAGTCCCAGACAAAACAGTCTCGGACAAAACAGTCCCAATAAAACAGTCCAAGACAAAACAGTCCCAGACAAAACAGTCCCAAATGTATGCAAAACAGTACCAGACAAAACAGTCTCGGACAAAACAGTCCCAGACAAAACAGTCTCGGACAAAACAGTCCCAGACAAAACAGTCCCAGACAAAACAGTCCCGATAAAACAGTCCCAGACAAAACAGTCTCGGACAAAGCAGTACCAGACAAAACAGTCCCAGACAAAACAGTCCCAGACAAAACAGTCTCGGACAAAACAGTCCCACACAAAACAGTCCCAGACAAAACAGTCTCGGACAAAACAGTCCCGATAAAATAGTCCCAGACAAAACAGTCTCGGACAAAACAGTCCCAGACAAAATAGTCTCGGACAAAACAGTCCCAGACAAAACAGTCTCGGACAAAACAGTCCCAGACAAAACAGTCTCGGACAAAACAGTCCCAGACAAAACAGTGTCGGACAAAACAGACTCAGACAAAACAGTCTCGGACAAAACAGTCCCAGACAAAACAGTCCCGATAAAACAGTCCCAGACAAAACAGTCTCGGACAAAACAGTCCCAGACAAAACAGTCTCGGACAAAACAGTCCCAGACAAAACAGTCTCGGACAAAACAGTCCCAGACAAAACAGTCTCGGACAAAACAGTCCCAGACAAAACAGTCTCGGACAAAACAGTCCCAGACAAAACAGTCTCGGACAAAACAGTCCCAGACAAAACAGTCTCGGACAAGAAAGTCCCAGACAAAACACTCTCGGACAAAACAGTCCCAGACAAAACAGTCTCGGACAAAACGGTCCCAGACAAAACAGTCTCGGAAAAAACAGTCCCAGACAAAACAGTCTCGGACAAAACAGTCCCAGACAAAACAGTCTCGGACAAAACAGTCCCAGACAAAATAGTCCCGATAAAACAGTCCCAGACAAAACAGTCTCGGACAAAACAGTCCCAGACAAAACAGTCTCAGACAAAACAGTCCCAACCTAAATGGTATACCGTGACTTCTTAGCTATATTATTTGCAAGGGAGAGTCACGGAGAACAAGTGACTGTTAACAGTGTCCGGACAAAACAGTCCCAGACAAAACAGTCTCGGACAAAACAGTCCCGATAAAACAGTCCAAGACAAAACAGTCCCAGACAAAACAGTCCCAAATGTATGCAAAACAGTCCCAGACAAAACAGTCTCGGACAAAACAGTCCCAGACAAAACAGTCTCGGACAAAACAGTCCCAGACAAAACAGTCCCAGACAAAACAGTCCCGATAAAACAGTCCCAGACAAAACAGTCTCGGACAAAGCAGTCCCAGACAAAACAGTCACAGACAAAACAGTCCCAGACAAAACAGTCTCGGACAAAACAGTCCCACACAAAACAGTCCCAGACAAAACAGTCTTGGACAAAACAGTCCCGATAAAACAGTCCCAGACAAAACAGTCTCGGACAAAACAGTCCCAGACAAAACAGTCTCGGACAAAACAGTCCCAGACAAAACAGTCTCGGACAAAACAGTCCCAGACAAAACAGTCTCGGACAAAACAGTCCCAGACAAAACAGTCTCGGACAAAACAGTCCCAGACAAAACAGTCTCGGATAAAACATACCCAGACAAAACAGTCTCGGAAAAAACAGTCCCAGACAAAACAGTCCCGATAAAACAGTCCCAGACAAAACAGTCTCGGACAAAACAGTCCCAGACAAAACAGTCTCGGACAAAACAGTCCCAGACAAAACAGTCTCGGACAAAACAGTCCCAGACAAAACAGTCTCGGACAAAACAGTCCCAGACAAAACAGTCTCGGACAAAACAGTCCCAGACAAAACAGTCTCGGACAAAACAGTCCCAGACAAAACAGTCTCGGAAAAAACTGTCCCAGACAAAACAGTCTCGGACAAAACAGTCCCAGACAAAACAGTCTCGGACAAAACAGTCCCAGACAAAACAGTCCCGATAAAACAGTCCCGATAAAACAGTCCCAGACAAAACAGTCTCGGACAAAGCAGACCCAGACAAAACAGTCCCAGACAAAACAGTCCCAGACAAAACAGTCTCGGACAAAACAGTCCCACACAAAACAGTCCCAGACAAAACAGTCTCGGACAAAACAGTCCCGATAAAACAGTCCCAGACAAAACAGTCTCGGACAAAACAGTCCCAGACAAAACAGTCTCGGACAAAACAGTCCCGATAAAACAGTCCAAGACAAAACAGTCCAAGACAAAACAGTCCCAAATGTATGCAAAACAGTCCCAGACAGAACAGTCCCGATAAAACAGTCCCAGACAAAACAGTCTCGGACAAAACAGTCCCAGACAAAACAGTCTCGGACAAAATAGTCCCAGACAAAACAGTCTCGGACAAAACAGTCCCAGACAAAACAGTCTCGGACAAAACAGTCCCAGACAAAACAGTCTCGGACAAAACAGTCCCAGACAAAACAGTCTCGGACAAAACAGTCCCAGACAAAACAGTCTCGGACAAAACAGTCTCAGACAAAACACTCTCGGACAAAACAGTCCCAGACAAAACAGTCTCGGACAAAACAGTCCCAGACAAAACAGTCTCGGAAAAAACAGTCCCAGACAAAACAGTCTCGGACAAAACAGTCCCAGATAAAACAGTCTCAGACAAAACAGTTCCAACTGTATGCAAAACAGTCCCAGACAAAACAGTCCCAAATGTATGCAAAACAGTCCCAGACAAAACAGTCTCGGACAAAACAGTCCCAGACAAAACAGTCTCGGACAAAACAGTCCCAGACAAAACAGTCTCGGACAAAACAGTCCCAGACAAAACAGTCTCGGACAAAACAGTCCCAGACAAAACAGTCTCGGACAAAACAGACCCAGACAAAACAGTCTCGGACAAAACAGTCCCGATAAAACAGTCCCAGACAAAACAGTCTCGGACAAAGCAGTCCCAGACAAAACAGTCTAGGACAAAACAGACCCAGACAAAACAGTCTCGGACAAAACAGTCCCAGACAAAACAGTCTCGGACAAAACAGTCCCGATAAAACAGTCCAAGACAAAACAGTCTCGGACAAAGCAGTCCCAGACAAAACAGTCTCGGACAAAACAGTCCCAGACAAAACAGTCTCGGACAAAACAGTCCCAGACAAAACAGTCTCGGACAAAACAGTCCCAGACAAAACAGTCTCGGACAAAACAGACCCAGACAAAACAGTCTCGGACAAAACAGTCCCGATAAAACAGTCCCAGACAAAACAGTCTCGGACAAAGCAGTCCCAGACAAAACAGTCTAGGACAAAACAGACCCAGACAAAACAGTCTCGGACAAAACAGTCCCGATAAAACAGTCCAAGACAAAACAGTCTCGGACAAAACAGTCCCGATAAAACAGTCCCAGACAAAACAGTCTCGGACAAAACAGTCCCAGACAAAACAGTCTCGGACAAAACAGTCCCAGACAAAACAGTCTCGGACAAAACAGTCCCAGAAAAAACAGTCTCGGACAAAACAGTCCCGATAAAACAGTCCCAGACAAAACAGTCTCGGACAAAACAGTCCCAGACAAAACAGTCTCGGATAAAACAGTCCAAGACAAAACAGTCTCGGACAAAACAGTCCCGATAAAACAGTCCCAGACAAAACGGTCTCGGACAAAACAGTCCCAGACAAAACAGTCTCGGACAAAACTGTCTCGGACAAAACAGTCCCAGACAAAACAGTCTCGGACAAAACAGACCCAGACAAAACAGTCTCGGACAAAACAGTCCCGATAAAACAGTCCCAGACAAAACAGTCTCGGACAAAGCAGTCCCAGACAAAACAGTCTAGGACAAAACAGACCCAGACAAAACAGTCTCGGACAAAACAGTCCCAGACAAAACAGTCTCGGACAAAACTGTCCCGATAAAACAGTCCAAGACAAAACAGTCCCAGACAAAACAGTCCCAAATGTATGCAAAACAGTCCCAGACAAAACAGTCTCGGACAAAACAGTCCCAGACAAAACAGTCTCGGACAAAACAGTCCCAGACAAAACAGTCCCAGACAAAACAGTCCCGATAAAACAGTCCCAGACAAAACAGTCTCGGACAAAGCAGTCCCAGACAAAACAGTCCCAGACAAAACAGTCCCAGACAAAACAGTCCCAGACAAAACAGTCTCGGACAAAACAGTCCCACACAAAACAGTCTCGGACAAAACAGTCCCGATAAAACAGTCCCAGACAAAACAGTCTCGGACAAAACAGTCCCAGACAAAACAGTCTCGGACAAAACAGTCCCAGACAAAACAGTCTCGGACAAAACAGTCCCAGACAAAACAGTCTCGGACAAAACAGTCCCAGACAAAACAGTCTCGGACAAAACAGTCCCAGACAAAACAGTATGGGACAAAACAGACCCAGACAAAACAGTCTCGGACAAAACAGTCCCGATAAAACAGTCCCAGACAAAACAGTCTCGGACAAAGCAGTCCCAGACAAAACAGTCTAGGACAAAACAGACCCAGACAAAACAGTCTCGGACAAAACAGTCCCGATAAAACAGTCCAAGACAAAACAGTCTCGGACAAAACAGTCCCAATAAAACAGTCCCAGACAAAACAGTCTCGGACAAAACAGTCCCAGACAAAACAGTCTCGGACAAAACAGTCCCAGACAAAACAGTCTCGGACAAAACAGTCCCAGAAAAAACAGTCTCGGACAAAACAGTCCCAGACAAAACAGTCTCGGACAAAACAGTCCCAGACAAAACAGTCTCGGACAAAACAGACCCAGACACAACAGTCTCGGACAAAACAGTCCCGATAAAACAGTCCCAGACAAAACAGTCTCGGACAAAGCAGTCCCAGACAAAACAGTCTAGGACAAAACAGACCCAGACAAAACAGTCTCAGACAAAACAGTCCCAGACAAAACAGTCTCGGACAAAACAGTCCCGATAAAACAGTCCAAGACAAAACAGTCCCAGACAAAACAGTCCCAAATGTATGCAAAACAGTCCCAGACAAAACAGTCTCGGACAAAACAGTCCCAGACAAAACAGTCTCGGACAAAACAGTCCCAGACAAAACAGTCCCAGACAAAACAGTCCCGATAAAACAGTCCCAGACAAAACAGTCTCGGACAAAGCAGTCCCAGACAAAACAGTCCCAGACAAAACAGTCCCAGACAAAACAGTCCCAGACAAAACAGTCTCGGACAAAACAGTCCCACACAAAACAGTCTCGGACAAAACAGTCCCGATAAAACAGTCCCAGACAAAACAGTCTCGGACAAAACAGTCCCAGACAAAACAGTCTCGGACAAAACAGTCCCAGACAAAACAGTCTCGGACAATACAGTCCCAGACAAAACAGTCTCGGACAAAACAGTCCCAGACAAAACAGTCTCGGACAAAACAGTCCCAGACAAAACAGTCTCGGACAAAACAGACCCAGACAAAACAGTCTCGGACAAAACAGTCCCAGACAAAACAGTCCCGATAAAACAGTCCCAGACAAAACAGTCTCGGACAAAACAGTCCCAGACAAAACAGTCTCGGACAAAACAGTCCCAGACAAAACAGTCTCGGACAAAACAGTCCCAGACAAAACAGTCTCGGACAAAACAGTCCCAGACAAAACAGTCTCGGACAAAACAGTCCCAGACAAAACAGTCTCGGACAAAACAGTCCCAGACAAAAAAGTCTCGGACAAAACAGTCTCAGACAAAACACTCTCGGACAAAACAGTCCCAGACAAAACAGTCTCGGACAAAACAGTCCCAGACAAAACAGTCTCGGACAAAACAGTCCCGATAAAACAGTCCAAGACAAAACAGTCCCAGACAAAACAGTCCCAAATGTATGCAAAACAGTCCCAGACAAAACAGTCTCGGACAAAACAGTCCCAGACAAAACAGTCTCGGACAAAACAGTCTCGGACAAAGCAGTCCCAGACAAAACAGTCCCAGACAAAACAGTCCCAGACAAAACAGTCCCAGACAAAACAGTCTCGGACAAAACAGTCCCACACAAAACAGTCCCAGACAAAACAGTCTCGGACAAAACAGTCCCGATAAAACAGTCCCAGACAAAACAGTCTCGGACAAAACAGTCCCAGACAAAACAGTCTCGGACAAAACAGTCCCAGACAAAACAGTCTCGGACAAAACAGTCTCGGACAATACAGTCCCAGACAAAACAGTCTCGGACAAAACAGTCCCAGACAAAACAGTCTCGGACAAAACAGTCCCAGACAAAACAGTCTCGGACAAAACAGACCCAGACAAAACAGTCTCGGACAAAACAGTCCCAGACAAAACAGTCCCGATAAAACAGTCCCAGACAAAACAGTCTCGGACAAAACAGTCCCAGACAAAACAGTCTCGGACAAAACAGTCCCAGACAAAACAGTCTCGGACAAAACAGTCCCAGACAAAACAGTCTCGGACAAAACAGTCCCAGACAAAACAGTCTCGGACAAAACAGTCCCAGACAAAACAGTCTCGGACAAAACAGTCCCAGACAAAAAAGTCTCGGACAAAACAGTCTCAGACAAAACACTCTCGGACAAAACAGTCCCAGACAAAACAGTCTCGGACAAAACAGTCCCAGACAAAACAGTCTCGGACAAAACAGTCCCGATAAAACAGTCCAAGACAAAACAGTCCCAGACAAAACAGTCCCAAATGTATGCAAAACAGTCCCAGACAAAACAGTCTCGGACAAAACAGTCCCAGACAAAACAGTCTCGGACAAAACAGTCTCGGACAAAGCAGTCCCAGACAAAACAGTCCCAGACAAAACAGTCCCAGACAAAACAGTCCCAGACAAAACAGTCTCGGACAAAACAGTCCCACACAAAACAGTCCCAGACAAAACAGTCTCGGACAAAACAGTCCCGATAAAACAGTCCCAGACAAAACAGTCTCGGACAAAACAGTCCCAGACAAAACAGTCTCGGACAAAACAGTCCCAGACAAAACAGTCTCGGACAAAACAGTCTCGGACAAAACAGTCCCAGACAAAACAGTCTCGGACAATACAGTCCCAGACAAAACAGTCTCGGACAAAACAGTCCCAGACAAAACAGTCTCGGACAAAACAGTCCCAGACAAAACAGTCTCGGACAAAACAGACCCAGACAAAACAGTCTCGGACAAAACAGTCCCAGACAAAACAGTCCCGATAAAACAGTCCCAGACAAAACAGTCTCGGACAAAACAGTCCCAGACAAAACAGTCTCGGACAAAACAGTCCCAGACAAAACAGTCTCGGACAAAACAGTCCCAGACAAAACAGTCTCGGACAAAACAGTCCCAGACAAAACAGTCTCGGACAAAACAGTCCCAGACAAAACAGTCTCGGACAAAACAGTCCCAGACAAAAAAGTCTCGGACAAAACAGTCTCAGACAAAACACTCTCGGACAAAACAGTCCCAGACAAAACAGTCTCGGACAAAACAGTCCCAGACAAAACAGTCTCGGACAAAACAGTCCCGATAAAACAGTCCAAGACAAAACAGTCCCAGACAAAACAGTCCCAAATGTATGCAAAACAGTCCCAGACAAAACAGTCTCGGACAAAACAGTCCCAGACAAAACAGTCTCGGACAAAACAGTCTCGGACAAAGCAGTCCCAGACAAAACAGTCCCAGACAAAACAGTCCCAGACAAAACAGTCCCAGACAAAACAGTCTCGGACAAAACAGTCCCACACAAAACAGTCCCAGACAAAACAGTCTCGGACAAAACAGTCCCGATAAAACAGTCCCAGACAAAACAGTCTCGGACAAAACAGTCCCAGACAAAACAGTCTCGGACAAAACAGTCCCAGACAAAACAGTCTCGGACAAAACAGTCTCGGACAAAACAGTCCCAGACAAAACAGTCTCGGAAAAAACAGTCCCAGACAAAACAGTCTCGGACAAAACAGACCCAGACAAAACAGTCTCGGACAAAACAGTCCCAGACAAAACAGTCCCGATAAAACAGTCCCAGACAAAACAGTCTCGGACAAAACAGTCCCAGACAAAACAGTCTCGGACAAAACAGTCCCAGACAAAACAGTCTCGGACAAAACAGTCCCAGACAAAACAGTCTCTGACAAAACAGTCCCAGACAAAACAGTCTCGGACAAAACAGTCCCAGACAAAACAGTCTTGGACAAAACAGTCCCAGACAAAACAGTCTCGGACAAAACAGTCTCAGACAAAACACTCTCGGACAAAACAGTCCCAGACAAAACAGTCTCGGACAAAACAGTCCCAGACAAAACAGTCTCGGAAAAAACAGTCCCAGACAAAACAGTCTCGGACAAAACAGTCCCAGACAAAACAGTCTCAGACAAAACAGTCCCAACTGTATGCAAAACAGTCCCAGACAAAACAGTCTCGGACAAAACAGTCCCAGACAAAACAGTCTCGGACAAAACAGTCCCAGACAAAACAGTCTCGGACAAAACAGTCCCAGACAATACAGTCCCGGACAAAACAGTCCCAGACAAAACAGTCTCGGACAAAACAGTCCCAGACAAAACAGTCCCAGACAAAACAGTCCCAGAGAAAACAGTCCCAAATGTATGCAAAACAGTCCCACACAAAACAGTCTCGGACAAAACAGTCCCAGACAAAACAGTCTCAGCCAAAACTGTCCCAAAAAAAACAGTCTCGGACAAAACAGTCCCAGACAAAACAGTCTCGGACAAAACAGTCCCAGACAAAACAGTCTCGGACAAAACAGTCCCAGACAAAACAGTCTCGTACAAAACCGTCCCAGACAAAACAGTCCCGGACAAAACAGTCCCAGACAAAACAGTCTCGGACAAAACGGTCCCAGACAAAACAGTCCCAGACAAAACAGTCACAGACAAAACAGTCCCAAATGTATGCAAAACAGTCCCAGACAAAAAAGTCTCGGACAAAACAGTCCCAGACAAAACAGTCTCGGACAAAACAGTCCCAGACAAAACAGTCTCTGACAAAACAGTCCCAGACAAAACAGTCTCGGACAAAACAGTCCCAGACAAAACAGTCTTGGACAAAACAGTCCCAGACAAAACAGTCTCGGACAAAACAGTGTCAGACAAAACACTCTCGGACAAAACAGTCCCAGACAAAACAGTCTCGGACAAAACAGTCCCAGACAAAACAGTCTCGGAAAAAACAGTCCCAGACAAAACAGTCTCGGACAAAACAGTCCCAGACAAAACAGTCTCAGACAAAACAGTCCCAACTGTATGCAAAACAGTCCCAGACAAAACAGTCTCGGACAAAACAGTCCCAGACAAAACAGTCTCGGACAAAACAGTCCCAGACAAAACAGTCTCGGACAAAACAGTCCCAGACAATACAGTCCCGGACAAAACAGTCCCAGACAAAACAGTCTCGGACAAAACAGTCCCAGACAAAACAGTCCCAGACAAAACAGTCCCAGAGAAAACAGTCCCAAATGTATGCAAAACAGTCCCACACAAAACAGTCTCGGACAAAACAGTCCCAGACAAAACAGTCTCAGCCAAAACAGTCCCAAAAAAACAGTCTCGGACAAAACAGTCCCAGACAAAACAGTCTCGGACAAAACAGTCCCAGACAAAACAGTCTCGGACAAAACAGTCCCAGACAAAACAGTCTCGTACAAAACCGTCCCAGACAAAACAGTCCCGGACAAAACAGTCCCAGACAAAACAGTCTCGGACAAAACGGTCCCAGACAAAACAGACCCAGACAAAACAGTCACAGACAAAACAGTCCCAAATGTATGCAAAACAGTCCCAGACAAAAAAGTCTCGGACAAAACAGTCCCAGACAAAACAGTCTCGGACAAAACAGTCCCAGACAAAACAGTCTCAGACAAAAAATTCCCAGACAAAACAGTCTCGGACAAAACAGTCCCAGACAAAACAGTCCCAGACAAAACAGTCCCAGACAAAACAGTCCCAAATGTATGTAAAACATTCCCAGACAAAACAGTCTCGGACAAAACAGCCCCAGACAAAACAGTCCCAGACAAAACAGTCCCAGACAAAACAGTCCCAGACAAAACAGTCCCAGACAAAACAGTCCCGATAAAACAGTCCCAGACAAAACAGTCTCGGACAAAACAGTCCCAGACAAAACAGTCTCGGACAAAACAGTCCCAGACAAAACAGTCTCGGACAAAACAGTCCCAGACAAAACAGTCTCGGACAAAACAGTCCCAGACAAAACAGTCTCGGACAAAACAGTCCCAGACAAAACAGTCTCGGACAAAACAGTCCCAGACAAAACACTCTCGGACAAAACAGTCCCAGACAAAACAGTGTCAGACAAAACAGTCCCAGACAAAACAGTCTCGGAAAAAACAGTCCCAGACAAAACAGTTTCAGACAAAACAGTCCCAATTGTATGCAAAACAGTCCCAGACAAAACAGTCTCGGACAAAACAGTCCCAGACAAAACAGTCTCGGACAAAACAGTCCCAGACAAAACAGTCTCGGACAAAACAGTCCCAGACAAAACAGTCTCGGACAAAACAGTCCCAGACAAAACAGTTTCGGACAAAACAGTCCCAGACAAAACAGTCTCGGACAAAACAGTCCCAGACAAAACAGTCTCGGACAAAACAGTCCCAGACAAAACACTCTCGGACAAAACAGTCCCAGACAAAACAGTCTCAGACAAAACAGTCCCAGACAAAACAGTCTCGGACAAAACAGTCCCAGACAAAACAGTCTCGGAGAAAACAGTCCCAGACAAAACAGTCTCGGACAAAACAGTCCCAGACAAAACACTCTCGGACAAAACAGTCCCAGACAAAACAGTCTCAGACAAAACAGTCCCAGACAAAACAGTCTCGGAAAAAACAGTCCCAGACAAAACAGTCTCGGACAAAACAGTCCCAGACAAAACAGTTTCAGACAAAACAGTCCCAATTGTATGCAAAACAGTCCCAGACAAAACAGTCTCGGACAAAACAGTCCCAGACAAAACAGTCTCGGACAAAACAGTCCCAGACAAAACAGTCTCGGACAAAACAGTCCCACACAAAACAGTCTCGGACAAAACAGTCCCAGACAAAACAGTCCCAGACAAAACAGTCCCAGAGAAAACAGTCCCAAATGTATGCAAAAAAGTCCCAGACAAAACAGTCTCGGACAAAACAGTCCCAGACAAAACAGTCTCGGACAAAACAGTCCCAGACAAAACAGTCTCGGGCAAAACAGTCTCAGACAAAACAGTCTCGTTCAAAACAGTCCCAGACAAAACAGTCCCGGACAAAACAGTCCCAGACAAAACAGTCTCGGACAAAACAGTCCCAGACAAAACAGTCCCAGACAAAACAGTCCCAGACAAAACAGTCCCAAATGTATGCAAAACAGTCCCAAACAAAAAAGTCTCGGACAAAACAGTCCCAGACAAAACAGTCTCGGACAAAACAGTCCCAGACAAAACAGTCTCGGAAAAAAAATTCCCAGACAAAACAGTCTCGGACAAAACAGTCCCAGACAAAACAGTCCCAGACAAAACAGTCCCAGACAAAACAGTCCCAGACAAAACAGTCCCAAATTTATGTAAACCATTCCCAGACAAAACAGTCTCGGACAAAATAGCCCCAGACAAAACAGTCCCAGACAAAACAGTCCCAGACAAAACAGTCCCAGACAAAAAAGTCCCAGACAAAACAGTCCCAGACAAAACAGTCCCAGACAAAACAGTCCCAAATGTATGCAAAACAGTCCCAGACAAAACAGTCCCAAATTTATGTAAACCATTCCCAGACAAAACAGCCTCGGACAAAATAGCCCCAGACAAAACAGTCCCAGACAAAACAGTCCCAGACAAAACAGTCCCAGACAAAAAAGTCCCAGACAAAACAGTCCCAGACAAAAACAGTCCCAGACAAAACAGTCCCAGACAACACAGTCCCAGACAGAATAGTCAGAGACAAAACAGTCCCAAATGTATGCAAAACATTCCAAGACAAAACAGTCTCGGACAAAACAGTCCCAGACAAAACAGTCCCAGACAAAACAGTCCCAGACAAAACAGTCCCAGACAAAACAGTCCCAGACAAAACAGTCCCAGACAAAACAGTCCCATATGTATGCAAAACATTCCCAGATAAAACAGTCTTGGACAAAACAGTCCCAGACAAAACAGTCCCAGACAAAACAGTCCCACACAAAACAGTCCCAGACAAAACAGTCCCAAATGTATGCAAAACATTCCCAGACAAAACAGTCTCGGACAAAACAGTCCCAGACAAAACAGTCCCAGACAAAACAGTCTCAGACAAAACAGTCCCAGACAAAACAGTCCCAGACAAAACATTCCCAGACAAAACAGTCCCAGACAAAACAGTCCCCAATGTATGCAAAACATTCCCAGACAAAACAGTCTCGGACAAAACAGTCCCAGACAAAACAGTCCCAAATGTATGCCAAACATTCCCAGACAAAACAGTCTCGGACAAAACAGTCCCAGACAAAACAGTCCAAGACAAAACAGTCCCAGAGAAAACAGTCCCAAATGTATGCAAAACAGTCCCAGACAAAACAGTCTCGGACAAAACAGTCCCAGACAAAACAGTCTCGGCCAAAACAGTCCCAAACAAAACAGTCTCGGACAAAACAGTCACAGACAAAACAGTCTCGGACAAAACAGTCCCAGACAAAACAGTCTCGGACAAAACAGTCCCAGACAAAACAGTCTCGTACAAAACAGTCCCAGACAAAACAGTCCCGGACAAAACAGTCCCAGACAAAACAGTCTCGGACAAAACAGTCCCAGACAAAACAGTCCCAGACAAAACAGTCCCAGACAAAACAGTCCCAAATGTATGCAAAACAGTCCCAGACAAAAAAGTCTCGGACAAAACAGTGCCAGACAAAACAGTCTCGGACAAAACAGTCCCAGACAAAACAGTCTCGGACAAAAAATTCCCAGACAAAACAGTCTCGGACAAAACAGTCCCAGACAAAACAGTCCCAGACAAAACAGTCCCAGACAAAACAGTCCCAGACAAAACAGTCCCAAATGTATGTAAAACATTCCCAGACAAAACAGTCTCGGACAAAACAGCCCCAGACAAAACAGTCCCAGACAAAACAGTCCCAGACAAAAAAGTCCCAGACAAAACAGTCCCAGACAAAACAGTCCCAGACAAAACAGTCCCAAATGTAAGCAAAACATTCCCAGACAAAACAGTCTCGGACAAAACAGTCCCAGACAAAAACAGTCCCAGACAAAACAGTCCCAGACAAAACAGTCCCAGACAAAATAGTCAGAGACAAAACAGTCCCAAATGTATGCAAAACATTCCCAGACAAAACAGTCTCGGACAAAACAGTCCCAGACAAAACAGTCCCAGACAAAACAGTCCCAGACAAAACAGTCCCAGACAAAACAGTCCCAGACAAAACAGTCCCAAATGTATGCAAAACATTCCCAGATAAAACAGTCTTGGACAAAACAGTCCCAGACAAAACAGTCCCAGACAAAACAGTCCCACACAAAACAGTCTCAGACAAAACATTCCCAAATGTATGCAAAACATTCCCAGACAAAACAGTCTCGGACAAAACAGTCCCAGACAAAACAGTCCCAGACAAAACAGTCTCAGACAAAACAGTCCCAGACAAAACTGTCCCAGACAAAACAGTCCCAGACAAAACAGTCCCAGACAAAACAGTCCCAAATGTATGCAAAACATTCCCAGACAAAACAGTCTCGGACAAAACAGTCCCAGACAAAACAGTCTCGGACAAAACAGTCCCAGACAAAACAGTCTCGGACAAAAAATTCCCAGACAAAACAGTCTCGGACAAAACAGTCCCAGACAAAACAGTCCCAGACAAAACAGTCCCAGACAAAACAGTCCCAGACAAAACAGTCCCAAATGCATGTAAAAAATTCCCAGACAAAACAGTCTCGGACAAAACAGCCCCAGACAAAACAGTCCCAGACAAAACAGTCCCAGACAAAAAAGTCCCAGACAAAACAGTCCCAGACAAAACAGTCCCAGACAAAACAGTCCCAAATGTATGCAAAACATTCCCAGACAAAACAGTCTCTGACAAAACAGTCCCAGACAAAAACAGTCCCAGACAAAACAGTCCCAGACAAAACAGTCCCAGACAAAACAGTCAGAGACAAAACAGTCCCAAATGTATGCAAAACATTCCCAGAAAAAACAGTCTCGGACAAAACAGTCCCAGACAAAACAGTCCCAGACAAAACAGTCCCAGACAAAACAGTCCCAGACAAAACAGTCCCAGATAAAACAGTCCCAAATGTATGCAAAACATTCCCAGATAAAACAGTCTTGGACAAAACAGTCCCAGACAAAACAGTCCCAGACAAAACAGTCCCACACAAAACAGTCTCAGACAAAACAGTCCCAAATGTATGCAAAACATTCCCAGACAAAACAGTCTCGGACAAAACAGTCCCAGACAAAACAGTCCCAGACAAAACAGTCTCAGACAAAACAGTCCCAGACAAAACTGTGCCAGACAAAACAGTCCCAGACAAAACAGTCCCAAATGTATGCAAAACATTCCCAGACAAAACAGTCTCGGACAAAACAGTCCAAGACAAAACAGTCCCAAATGTATGCCAAACATTCCCAGACAAAATAGTCTTGGACAAAACAGTCCCAGACAAAACAGTCCAAGACAAAACAGTCCCAGACAAAACAGTCCCAAATGTATGCAAAACATTCCCAGACAAAACAGTCCCCGACAAAACAGTCCCAGACAAAACAGTCCCAGACAAAACAGTCCCAGACAAAACAGTCCCAGACAAAACAGTCCCAGACAAAACAGTCCCAGACAAAACAGTCCCAAATGTATGCCAAACATTCCCAGATAAAACAGTCTTGGACAAAACAGTCCCAGACAAAACAGTCCCAGACAAAACAGTCCCACACAAAACAGTCTCAGACAAAACAGTCCCAAATGTATGCAAAACATTCCCAGACAAAACAGTCTCGGACAAAACAGTCCCAGACAAAACAGTCCCAGTCAAAACAGTCTCAGACAAAACAGTCCCAGACAAAACTGTCCCAGACAAAACAGTCCAAGACAAAACAGTCCCAGACAAAACAGTCCCAAATGTATGCAAAACATTCCCAGACAAAACAGTCTCGGACAAAACAGTCCCAGACAAAACAGTCCCAAATGTATGCCAAACATTCCTAGACAAAACAGTCTCGGACAAAACAGTCCCAGACAAAACAGTCCAAGACAAAACAGTCCCAGACAAAACAGTCCCAAATGTATGCAAAACATTCCCAGACAAAACAGTCCCAGACAAAACAGTCCCAGACAAAACAGTCCCAGACAAAACAGTCCCAGACAAAACAGTCCCAGACAAAACAGTCCCAGACAAAACAGTCCCAGACAAAACAGTCCCAGACAAAACAGTCCCAAATGTATGCCAAACATTCCCAGACAAAACAGTCTCGGACAAAACAGTCCCAGACAAAACAGTCCAAGACAAAACAGTCCCAGACAAAACAGTCCCAAATGTATGCAAAACATTCCCAGACAAAACAATCTCGGACAAAACAGTCCCAGACAAAACAGTCCAAGACAAAACAGTCCCAGACAAAACAGTCCCAGAAAAAACAGTCCCAGACAAAACAGTCCCAAATGTATGCAAAACATTCCCAGACAAAACAGTCTCGGACAAAACAGTCCCAGACAAATCAGTCCCAGACAAAACAGTCCCAGACAAAACAGTCTCAGACAAAACAGTCCCAGACAAAACAGTCCCAGACAAAACAGTCCCAGACAAAACAGTCCCAGACAAAACAGTCCCAAAGGTATGCAAAACATTCCCAGACAAAACGGTCTCGGACAAAACAGTCACAGACAAAACAGTCCCAAATGTATGCCAAACATTCCCAGACAAAACAGTCTCGGACAAAACAGTCCCAGACAAAACAGTCCAAGACAAAACAGTCCCAGACAAAACAGTCCCAAATGTATGCAAAACATTCCCAGACAAAACAGTCTCGGACAAAACAGTCCCAGACAAAACAGTCCCAGACAAAACAGTCCCAGACAAAACAGTCCCAGACAAAACAGTCCCAGACAAAACACTCCCAGACAAAACAGTCCCAAATGTATGCAAAACGTTCCCAGACAAAACAATCTCGGACAAAACAGTCCCAGACAAAACAGTACCAGACAAAACAGTCCCAGACAAAACAGTCCCAGAAAAAACAGTCCCAGACAAAACAGTCCCAAATGTATGCCAAACATTCCCAGACAAAACAGTCTCGGACGAAACAGTCCCAGACAAAACAGTCCAAGACAAAACAGTCCCAGACAAAACAGTCCCAAATGTATGCAAAACATTCCCAGACAAAACAGTCTCGAACAAAACAGTCCCAGACAAAACAGTCCCAGAAAAAACAGTCCCAGACAAAACAGTCCTAGACAAAACAGTCCCAGACAAAACACTCCCAGACAAAACAGTCCCAAATGTATGCAAAACATTCCCAGACAAAACAATCTCGGACAAAACTGTCTCGGACAAAACAGTCCCAGACAAAACAGTCCCAGACAAAACAGTCCCAGACAAAACAGTCCCAAATGTATGCAAAACAGTCCCAGACAAAAAAGTCTCGGACAAAACAGTCCCAGACAAAAACAGTCTCGGACAAAACAATCCCAGACAAAACAGTCTCGGACAAAAAATTCCCAGACAAAACAGTCTCGGACAAAACAGTCCCAGACAAAACAGTCTCAGACAAAACAGTCCCAGACAAAACAGTCCCAGACAAAACAGTCCCAAATGTATGTAAAACATTCCCAGACAAAACAGTCTCGGACAAAACAGTCCCTGACAAAACAGTCCCAGACAAAACAGTCCCAAATGTATGCAAAACATTCCCAGACAAAACAGTCTCGGACAAAACAGTCCCAGACAAAACAGTCCCAGACAAAACAGTCCCAGACAAAACAGTCCCAGACAAAACAGTCCCAAATGTATGCAAAACATTCCCAGACAAAACAGTCTCGGACAAAACAGTCCCAGACAAAAACAGTCCCAGACAAAACAGTCCCAGACAAAACAGTCCCAGACAAAATAGTCAGAGGCAAAACAGTCCCAAATGTATGCAATACATTCCCAGACAAAACAGTCTCGGACAAAACAGTCCCAGACAAAACAGTCCCAGACAAAACAGTCCCAGACAAAACAGTCCCAGACAAAACAGTCCCAGACAAAACAGTCCCGAATGTATGCAAAAAATTCCCAGATAAAAAAGTCTTGGACAAAACAGTCCCAGACAAAACAGTCCCACACAAAACAGTCCCACACAAAACAGTCCCAGACAAAACAGTACCAAATGTATGCAAAACATTCCCAGACAAAACAGTCTCGGACAAAACAGTCCCAGACAAAACAGTCCCAGACAAAACAGTCTCAGACAAAACAGTCCCAGACAAAACAGTCCCAGACAAAACAGTCCCAGACAAAACAGTCCCAGACAAAACAGTCTCAGACAAAACAGTCCCAGACAAAACAGTCCCAGACAAAACAGTCCCAGACAAAACAGTCCCAGACAAAACAGTCCCAAATGTATGCAAAACATTCCCAGACAAAACAGTCTCGGACAAAACAGTCCCAGACAAAACAGTCCCAAATGTATGCCAAACATTCCCAGACAAAACAGTCTCGGACAAAACAGTCCCAGACAAAACAGTCCAAGACAAAACAGTCCCAGACAAAACAGTCCCAAATGTATGCAAAACATTCCCAGACAAAACAGTCCCAGACAAAACAGTCCCAGACAAAACAGTCCCAGACAAAACAGTCCCAGACAAAACAGTCCCAGACAAAACACTCCCAGACAAAACAGTCCCAAATGTATGCAAAACATTCCCAGACAAAACAATCTCGGACAAAACAGTCCCAGACAAAACAGTCCAAAACAAAACAGTCCCAGACAAAACAGTCCCAGAAAAAACAGTCCCAGACAAAACAGTCCCAAATGTATGCAAAACATTCCCAGACAAAACAGTCTCGGACAAAACAGTCCCAGACAAAACAGTCCCAGACAAAACAGTCCCAGACAAAACAGTCTCAGACAAAACAGTCCCAGACAAAACAGTCCCCGACAAAACAGTCCCAGACAAAACAGTCCCAGACAAAACAGTCCCAAATGTATGCAAAAAATTCCCAGACAAAACAGTCTCGGACAAAACAGTCCCAGACAAAACAGTCCCAAATGTATGCCAAACATTCCCAGACAAAACAGTCTCGGAAAAAACAGTCCCAGACAAAACAGTCCAAGACAAAACAGTCCCAAACAAAACAGTCCCAAATGTATGCAAAACATTCCCAGACAAAACAGTCTCGGACAAAGCAGTCCCAGACAAAACAGTCCCAGACAAAACAGTCCCAGACAAAACAGTCCCAGACAAAACACTCCCAGACAAAACACTCCCAGACAAAACAGTCCCAAGTGTATGCAAAACATTCCCAGACAAAACAATCTCGGACAAAACAGTCCCAGACAAAACAGTCCCAGACAAAACCGTCCCAGACAAAACAGTCCCAGAAAAAACAGTCCCAGACAAAACAGTCCCAAATGTATGCAAAACATTCCCAGACAAAACAGTCTCGGACAAAACAGTCCCAGACAAAACAGTTCCAGACAAAACAGTCCCAGACAAAACAGTCCCAGACAAAACAGTCCCAGACAAAACAGTCCCAGACAAAACAGTCCCAGACAAAACAGTCCCAAATGTATGCAAAACATTCCCAGACAAAACAGTCTCGGACAAAACAGTCCCAGACAAAACAGTCCCAGACAAAAACAGTCCCAGACAAAACAGTCCCAGACAAAACAGTCCCAGACAAAACAGTCCCAGACAAAACAGTCCCAGAAAAAACAGTCCCAAATGTATGCAAAACATTCCCAGACAAAACAGTCCCAGACAAAACAGTCCCAGACAAAACAGTCCCAGACAAAACAGTCCCAGACAAAACAGTCCCAGACAAAACACTCCCAGACAAAACAGTCCCAAATGTATGCAAAACATTCCCAGACAAAACAATCTCGGACAAAACAGTCCCAGACAAAACAGTCCAAAACAAAACAGTCCCAGACAAAACAGTCCCAGAAAAAACAGTCCCAGACAAAACAGTCCCAAATGTATGCAAAACATTCCCAGACAAAACAGTCTCGGACAAAACAGTCCCAGACAAAACAGTCCCAGACAAAACAGTCCCAGACAAAACAGTCTCAGACAAAACAGTCCCAGACAAAACAGTCCCCGACAAAACAGTCCCAGACAAAACAGTCCCAGACAAAACAGTCCCAAATGTATGCAAAAAATTCCCAGACAAAACAGTCTCGGACAAAACAGTCCCAGACAAAACAGTCCCAAATGTATGCCAAACATTCCCAGACAAAACAGTCTCGGAAAAAACAGTCCCAGACAAAACAGTCCAAGACAAAACAGTCCCAAACAAAACAGTCCCAAATGTATGCAAAACATTCCCAGACAAAACAGTCTCGGACAAAGCAGTCCCAGACAAAACAGTCCCAGACAAAACAGTCCCAGACAAAACAGTCCCAGACAAAACACTCCCAGACAAAACACTCCCAGACAAAACAGTCCCAAGTGTATGCAAAACATTCCCAGACAAAACAATCTCGGACAAAACAGTCCCAGACAAAACAGTCCCAGACAAAACCGTCCCAGACAAAACAGTCCCAGAAAAAACAGTCCCAGACAAAACAGTCCCAAATGTATGCAAAACATTCCCAGACAAAACAGTCTCGGACAAAACAGTCCCAGACAAAACAGTTCCAGACAAAACAGTCCCAGACAAAACAGTCCCAGACAAAACAGTCCCAGACAAAACAGTCCCAGACAAAACAGTCCCAGACAAAACAGTCCCAAATGTATGCAAAACATTCCCAGACAAAACAGTCTCGGACAAAACAGTCCCAGACAAAACAGTCCCAGACAAAAACAGTCCCAGACAAAACAGTCCCAGACAAAACAGTCCCAGACAAAACAGTCCCAGAAAAAACAGTCCCAAATGTATGCAAAACATTCCCAGACAAAACAGTCTCGGACAAAACAGTCCCAGACAAAACAGTCCCAGACAAAACAGTCCCAGACAAAACAGTCCCTGACAAAACAGTCCCAGACAAAGCAATCCCAAATGTATGCAAAACATTCCAAGACAAAACAGTCTCGGACAAAACAGTCCCAGACAAAACAGTCCCAGGCAAAACAGTCTCGGACTAAACAGTCCCAGACAAAACAGTCCCAAATGTATACAAAACATTCCCAGACAAAACAGTCCCAGACAAAACAGTCCCAGACAAAACAGTCCCAGACAAAACAGTTCCAGACAAAACAGTCCCAAATGTATGCAAAACATTCCCAGACAAAACAGTCTCGGACAAAACAGTCCCAGACAAAACAGTCCCAGACACAACAGTCCCAGACAAAACAGTCCCAAATGTATGCAAAACATTCCCAGACAAAACAGTCTCGGACAAAACAGTCCCAGACAAAACAGTCCCAGGCAAAACAGTCTCGGACTAAACAGTCCCAGACAAAACAGTCCCAAATGTATACAAAACATTCCCAGACAAAACAGTCCCAGACAAAACAGTCCCAGACAAAACAGTCCCAGACAAAACAGTCCCAAATGTATACAAAACATTCCCAGACAAAACAGTCCCAGACAAAACAGTCTCGGACAAAACAGTCCCAGACAAAACAGTCCCAGACAAAACAGTCCCAGACAAAACAGTCCCAGACAAAACAGTCCCAGACAAAACAGTCCCAGACAAAACAGTCCCAGACAAAACAGTCCCAGACAAAACAGTCCCAGACAAAACAGTCCCAAATGTATGCAAAACATTCCCAGACAAAACAGTCTCGGACAAAACAGTCCCAGACAAAACAGTCCCAGACTAAACAGTCCCAGACAAAACAGTCCCAGACAAAACAGTCCCAGATAAAACAGTCCCAGTCAAAACAGTCCCAGGCAAAACAGTCGCAGACAAAACAGTCCCAGACAAAACAGTCCCAGACAAAACAGTCCCAAATGTATGCAAAACATTCCCAGACAAAACAGTCTCGGACAAAACAGTCCCAGACAAAACAGTCCCAGACAAAACAGTCCCAGACAAAACAGTCTCAGACAAAACAGTCCCAGACAAAACAGTCCCCGACAAAACAGTCCCAGACAAAACAGTCCCAGACAAAACAGTCCCAAATGTATGCAAAAAATTCCCAGACAAAACAGTCTCGGACAAAACAGTCACAGACAAAACAGTCCCAAATGTATGCCAAACATTCCCAGACAAAACAGTCTCGGAAAAAACAGTCCCAGACAAAACAGTCCAAGACAAAACAGTCCCAAACAAAACAGTCCCAAATGTATGCAAAACATTCCCAGACAAAACAGTCTCGGACAAAGCAGTCCCAGAAAAAACAGTCCCAGACAAAACAGTCCCAGACAAAACAGTCCCAGACAAAACACTCCCAGACAAAACACTCCCAGACAAAACAGTCCCAAGTGTATGCAAAACATTCCCAGACAAAACAATCTCGGACAAAACAGTCCCAGACAAAACAGTCCCAGACAAAACCGTCCCAGACAAAACAATCCCAGAAAAAACAGTCCCAGACAAAACAGTCCCAAATGTATGCAAAACATTCCCAGACAAAACAGTCTCGGACAAAACAGTCCCAGACAAAACAGTTCCAGACAAAACAGTCCCAGACAAAACAGTCCCAGACAAAACAGTCCCAGACAAAACAGTCCCAGACAAAACAGTCCCAGACAAAACAGTCCCAAATGTATGCAAAACATTCCCAGACAAAACAGTCTCGGACAAAACAGTCCCAGACAAAACAGTCCCAGACAAAAACAGTCCCAGACAAAACAGTCCCAGACAAAACAGTCCCAGACAAAACAGTCCCAGACAAAACAGTCCCAGAAAAAACAGTCCCAAATGTATGCAAAACATTCCCAGACAAAACAATCTCGGACAAAACAGTCCCAGACAAAACAGTCCCAGACAAAACAGTCCCAGACAAAACAGTCCCTGACAAAACAGTCCCAGACAAAACAGTCCCAAATGTATGCAAAACATTCCCAGACAAAACAGTCTCGGACAAAACAGTCCCAGACAAAACAGTCCCAGACAAAAACAGTCCCAGACAAAACAGTCCCAGACAAAACAGTCCCAGACAAAACAGTCCCAGACACAACAGTCCCAGACAAAACAGTCCCAAATGTATGCAAAACATTCCCAGACAAAACAGTCCCAGACAAAACAGTCCCAGACAAAACAGTCCCAGACAAAACAGTCCCAAATGTATGCAAAACATTCCCAGACAAAACAGTCTCGGACAAAACAGTCCCAGACAAAACAGTCCCAGACAAAACAGTCGCAGACAAAACAGTCCCAAACAAAACAGTCCCAGACGAAACAGTCCCAGACAAAACATTCCCAGACAAAACAGTCCCAAATGTATGCAAAACATTCCCAGACAAAACAGTCTCGGACAAAACAGTCCCAGACAAAACAGTCCCAGACAAAACAGTCCCAGACAAAACAGTCCCAAATGTATGCAAAGCATTCCCAGACAAAACAGTCTCGGACAAACCTGTCTCAGACAAAACAGTCCCAGACAAAGCAGTCCCAGACAAAACAGTCCCAGACAAAACAGTCCCAGACAAAACAGTCCCAAATGTATGCAAAACATTCCCAGACAAAACAGTCTTGGACAAAACAGTCCCAGACAAAACAGTCCCAGACAAAACAGTCCCAGACAAAACAGTCCCAGACAAAACAGTCCCAGACAAAACAGTCCCAGACAAAACAGTCCCAGACGGAACAGTCCCAGACAAAACAGTCCCAGACAAAACAGTCCCAAATGTATGCAAAACATTCCCAGACAAAACAGTCTCGGACAAAACAGTCCCAGACAAAACAGTCCCAGACAAAACAGTCCCAGACAAAACAGTCCCAAATGTATGCAAAACATTCCCAGACAAAACAGTCTCGGACAAAACAGTCCCAGACAAAACAGTCCCAGACAAAACAGTCCCAGACAAAACAGTCCCAGACAAAACAGTCCCAGACGAAACAGTCCCAGACAAAACATTCCCAGACAAAACAGTCCCAAATGTATGCAAAACATTCCCAGACAAAACAGTCTCGGACAAAACAGTCCCAGACAAAACAGTCCCAGACAAAACAGTCCCAGACAAAACACTCCCAAATGTATGCAAAACATTCCCAGACAAAACAGTCTCGGACAAACCTGTCCCAGACAAAACAGTCCCAGACAAAACAGTCCCAGACAAAACAGACCCAGACAAAACAGTCCCAGACAAAACAGTCCCAAATGTATGCAAAACATTCCCAGACAAAACAGTCTTGGACAAAACAGTCCCAGACAAAACAGTCCCAGACAAAACAGTCCCAGACAAAACAGTCCCAGACAAAAAAACAGTCCCAGACAAAACAGTCCCAGACAAAACAGTCCCAGACGAAACAGTCCCAGACAAAACAGTCCCAGACAAAACAGTCCCAAATGTATGCAAAACATTCCCAGACAAAACAGTCTCGGACAAAACAGTCCCAGACAAAACAGTCCCAGACAAAACAGTCCCAGACAAAACAGTCCCAAATGTATGCAAAACATTCCCAGACAAAACAGTCTCGGACAAAACAGTCCCAGACAAAACATTCCCAGACAAAACAGTCTCGGACAAAACAGTCCCAAATGTATGCAAAACATTCCCAGACAAAACAGTCCCAGACAAAACAGTCCCAGACAAAACAGTCCCAGACAAAACAGTCCCAAATGTATGCAAAACATTCCAAGACAAAACAGTCTCGGACAAAACAGTCCCAGAAAAAACAGTCCCAGACAAAACAGTCCCAGACAAAACAGTCCCAGACAAAACAGTCCCAGACGAAACAGTCCCAGAAAAAAGATTCCCAGACAAAACAGTCCCAAATGTAAGCAAAACACTCCCAGACAAAACAGTCTCGGACAAAACAGTCCCAGACAAAACAGTCCCAGACAAAACAGTCCCAGACAAAACAGTCCCAAATGTATGCAAAACATTCCCAGACAAAACAGTCTCGGACAAACCTGTCCCAGACAAAACAGTCCCAGACAAAACAGTCCCAGACAAAACAGTCCCAGACAAAACAGTCCCAGACAAAACAGTCCCAAATGTATGCAAAACATTCCCAGACAAAACAGTCTTGGACAAAACAGTCCCAGACAAAACAGTCCCAGACAAAACATTCCCTGACAAAACAGTCCCAGACAAAACAGTCCCAGACAAAACAGTCCCAGACAAAACAGTCCCAGACGAAACAGTCCCAGACAAAACAGTCCCAGACAAAACAGTCCCAAATGTATGCAAAACATTCCCAGACAAAACAGTCTCGGACAAAACAGTCCCAGACAAAACAGTCCCAGACAAAACAGTCCCAGACAAAACAGTCCCAAATGTATGCAAAATATTCCCAGACAAAACAGTCTCGGACAAAACAGTCCCAGACAAAACATTCCCAGACAAAACAGTCTCGGACAAAACAGTCTGAAATGTATGCGAAACATTCCCAGACAAAACAGTCCCAGACAAAACAGTCACAGACAAAACAGTCCCAGACAAAACAGTCCCAGACAAAACAGTCCCAAATGTATGCAAAACATTCCCAGACAAAACAGTCCCAGACAAAACAGTCACAGACAAAACAGTCCCAGACAAAAAAGTCCCAGACAAAACAGTCCCAAATGTATGCAAAACATTCCCAGACAAAACAGTCTCGGACAAAACAGTCCTAGACAAAACAGTCCCAGACAAAACAGTCCCAGACAAAACAGTCCCAGACAAAACAGTCCCAGAAAAAACAGTCCCAGACAAAACAGTCCCAGACAAAACAGTCCCAAATGTATGCAAAACATTCCCAGACAAAACAGTCTTGGACAAAACAGTCCCAGACAAAACAGTCCCAGACAAAACAGTCCCAGACAAAACAGTCCCAGACAAAACAGTCCCAGACAAAACAGTCCCAGACAAAACAGTCCCAGACGAAACAGTCCCAGACAAAACAGTCCCAGACAAAACAGTCCCAAATGTATGCAAAACATTCCCAGACAAAACAGTCTCGGACAAAACAGTCCCAGACAAAACAGTCCCAGACAAAACAGTCCCAGACAAAACAGTCCCAAATGTATGCAAAACATTCCCAGACAAAACAGTCTCGGACAAAACAGTGCCAGACAAAACATTCCCAGACAAAACAGTCTCGGACAAAACAGTCCCAAATGTATGCGAAACATTCCCAGACAAAACAGTCCCAGACAAAACAGTCCCAGACAAAACAGTCCCAGAGAAAACAGTCCCAAATGTATGCAAAACATTCCCAGACAAAACAGTCCCAGACAAAACAGTCACAGACAAAACAGTCTCAGACAAAAAAGTCCCAGACAAAACAGTCCCAAATGTATGCAAAACATTCCCAGACAAAACAGTCTCGTACAAAACAGTCCTAGACAAAACAGTCCCAGACAAAACAGTCCCAGACAAAACAGTCCCAGACAAAACAGTCCCATATAAAACACTCCCAGACAAAACAGTCCCAAATGTATGCAAAACATTCCCAGACAAAACAATCTCGGACAAAACAGTACCAGACAAAACAGTCCCAGACAAAACAGTCCCAGACAAAACAGTCCCAGACAAAACAGTCCCAGACAAAACAGTCCCAGACAAAACAGTCCCAGACGAAACAGTCCCAGACAAAACAGTCCCAGACAAAACAGTCCCAAATGTATGCAAAACATTCCCAGACAAAACAGTCTCGGACAAAACAGTCCCAGACAAAACAGTCCCAGACAAAACAGTCCCAGACAAAACAGTCCCAAATGTATGCAAAACATTCCCAGACAAAACAGTCTCGGACAAAACAGTCCCAGACAAAACCTTCCCAGACAAAACAGTCTCGGACAAAACGGTCCCAAATGTATGCGAAACATTCCCAGAAAAAACAGTCCCAGACAAAACAGACCCAGACAAAACAGTCCCCGACAAAACAGTCCCAAATGTATGCAAAACATTCCCAGACAAAACAATCTCGGACAAAACAGTACCAGACAAAACAGTCCCAGACAAAACAGTCCCAGACAAAACAGTCCCAGACAAAACAGTCCCAGACAAAACAGTCCCAGACAAAACAGTCCCAGACGAAACAGTCCCAGACAAAACTTTCCCAGACAAAACAGTCCCAAATGTATGCAAAACATTCCCAGACAAAACAGTCTCGGACAAAACAGTCCCAGACAAAACAGTCCCAGACAAAACAGTCCCAGACAAAACAGTCCCAAATGTATGCAAAACATTCCCAGACAAAACAGTCTCGGACAAAACAGTCCCAGACAAAACCTTCCCAGACAAAACAGTCTCGGACAAAACGGTCCCAAATGTATGCGAAACATTCCCAGACAAAACAGTCCCAGACAAAACAGACCCAGACAAAACAGTCCCCGACAAAACAGTCCCAAATGTATGCAAAACATTCCCAGACAAAACAGTCCCAGACAAAACAGTCACAGACAAAACAGTCCCAGACAAAAAAGTCCCAGACAAAACAGTCCCAAATGTATGCAAAACATTCCCAGACAAAACAGTCTCGGACAAAACAGTCCCAGACAAAACAGTCCCAGACAAAACAGTCCCAGACAAAACAGTCCCAGACAAAACAGTCCCAGACAAAACACTCCCAGACAAAACAGTCCCAAATGTATGCAAAACATTCCCAGACAAAACAATCTCGGACAAAACAGTCCCAGACAAAACAGTCCCAGACAAAACAGTCCCAAAAAAAACAGTCCCAGACAAAACAGTCCCAAATGTATGCAAAACATTCCCAGACAAAACAGTCTCGGACAAAACAGTCCCAGACAAAACAGTCCCAGACAAAACAGTCCCAGACAAAACAGTCCCAGACAAAACAGTCCCAGACAAAACACTCCCAGACAAAACAGTCCCAAATGTATGCGAAACATTCCCAGACAAAACAATCTCGGACAAAACAGTCCCAGACAAAACAGTCCCAGACAAAACAGTCCCAAAAAAAACAGTCCCAGACAAAACAGTCCCAAATGTATGCAAAACATTCCCAGACAAAACAGTCTCGGACAAAACAGTCCCAGACAAAACCTTCCCAGACAAAACAGTCTCGGACAAAACAGTCCCAAATGTATGCGAAACATTCCCAGACAAAACAGTCCCAGACAAAACAGTCCCCGACAAAACAGTCCCAAATGTATGCAAAACATTCCCAGACAAAACAGTCCCAGACAAAACAGTCACAGACAAAACAGTCCCAGACAAAAAAGTCCCAGACAAAACAGTCCCAAATGTATGCAAAACATTCCCAGACAAAACAGTCTCGGACAAAACAGTCCCAGACAGAACAGTCCCAGACGAAACAGTCCCAGACAAAACAGTCCCAGGCAAAACAGTCCCAGACAAAACACTCCCAGACAAAACAATCCCAAATGTATGCAAAACATTCCCAGACAAAACAATCTCGGACAAAACAGTCCCAGACAAAACAGTCCCAGACAAAACAGTCCCAGAAAAAACAGTCCCAGACAAAACAGTCCCAAATGTATGCAAAACATTCCCAGACAGAACAGTCTCAGACAAAACAGTCCCAGACAAAACGGTCCCAGACAAAACAGTCCCAGACAAAACAGTCCCAGACAAAACAGTCCCAGACAAAACAGTCCCAGACAAAACAGTCCCAGACAAAACAGTCCCAAATGTATGCAAAACATTCCCAGACAAAACAGTCTCGTACAAAACAGTCCCAGACAAAACAGTCCCAGACAAAAACAAACCCAGACAAAACAGTCCCAGACAAAACAGTCCCAGACAAAACAGTCCCAGACAAAACAGTCTCGGACAGAACAGTCCCAGACAAAACAGTCCCAGACAAAACAGTCCCAGACAAAACAGTCCCTGACAAAACAGTCCCAGACAAAACAGTCCCAAATGTATGCGAAACATTCCCAGACAAAACAGTCTCGGACAAAACAGTCCCAGACAGAACAGTCCCAGACGAAACAGTCCCAGACAAAACAGTCCCAGGCAAAACAGTCCCAGACAAAACACTCCCAGACAAAACAATCCCAAATGTATGCAAAACATTCCCAGACAAAACAATCTCGGACAAAACAGTCCCAGACAAAACAGTCCCAGACAAAACAGTCCCAGAAAAAACAGTCCCAGACAAAACAGTCCCAAATGTATGCAAAACATTCCCAGACAGAACAGTCTCAGACAAAACAGTGCCAGACAAAACGGTCCCAGACAAAACAGTCCCAGACAAAACAGTCCCAGACAAAACAGTCCCAGACAAAACAGTCCCAGACAAAACAGTCCCAGACAAAACAGTCCCAGACAAAACAGTCCCAAATGTATGCAAAACATTCCCAGACAAAACAGTCTCGGACAAAACAGTCCCAGACAAAACAGTCCCAGACAAAAACAAACCCAGACAAAACAGTCCCAGACAAAACAGTCCCAGACAAAACAGTCTCGGACAGAACAGTCCCAGACAAAACAGTCCCAGACAAAACAGTCCCAGACAAAACAGTCCCTGACAAAACAGTCCCAGACAAAACAGTCCCAAATGTATGCGAAACATTCCCAGACAAAACAGTCTCGGACAAAACAGTCCCAGACAGAACAGTCCCAGACGAAACAGTCCCAGACAAAACAGTCCCAGGCAAAACAGTCCCAGACAAAACACTCCCAGACAAAACAATCCCAAATGTATGCAAAACATTCCCAGACAAAACAATCTCGGACAAAACAGTCCCAGACAAAACAGTCCCAGACAAAACAGTCCCAGAAAAAACAGTCCCAGACAAAACAGTCCCAAATGTATGCAAAACATTCCCAGACAGAACAGTCTCAGACAAAACAGTGCCAGACAAAACGGTCCCAGACAAAACAGTCCCAGACAAAACAGTCCCAGACAAAACAGTCCCAGACAAAACAGTCCCAGACAAAACAGTCCCAGACAAAACAGTCCCAGACAAAACAGTCCCAAATGTATGCAAAACATTCCCAGACAAAACAGTCTCGGACAAAACAGTCCCAGACAAAACAGTCCCAGACAAAAACAAACCCAGACAAAACAGTCCCAGACAAAACAGTCCCAGACAAAACAGTCCCAGACAAAACAGTCTCGGACAGAACAGTCCCAGACAAAACAGTCCCAGACAAAACAGTCCCAGACAAAACAGTCCCTGACAAAACAGTCCCAGACAAAACAGTCCCAAATGTATGCGAAACATTCCCAGACAAAACAATCCCAGACAAAACAGTCCCAGACAAAACAGTCCCAGACAAAACAGTCCCAAATGTATGCAAAACATTCCCAGACAAAACAGTCTCGGACAAAACAGTCCCAGACAAAACAGTCCCAGACAAAAACAAACCCAGACAAAACAGTCCCAGACAAAACAGTCCCAGACAAAACAGTCCCAGACAAAACATTCTCCGACAGAACAGTCCCAGACAAAACAGTCCCAGACAAAACAGTCCCAGACAAAACAGTCCCTGACAAAACAGTCCCAGACAAAACAGTCCCAAATGTATGCAAAACATTCCCAGACAAAACAGTCTCGGACAAAACAGTCCCAGACAAAACAGTCCCAGACAAAACAGTCTCGGACAAAACAGTCCCAGACAAAACAGTCCCAGACAAAACAGTCCCAAATGTATACAAAACATTCCCAGACAAAACAGTCCCAGACAAAACAGTCCCAGACAAAACAGTCCCAGACAAAACAGTTCCAGACAAAACAGTCCCAAATGTATGCAAAACATTCCCAGACAAAACAGTCTCGGACAAAACAGTCCCAGACAAAACAGTCCCAGACACAACAGTCCCAGACAAAACAGTCCCAAATGTATGCAAAACATTCCCAGACAAAACAGTCTCGGACAAACCTGTCCCAGACAAAACAGTCCCAGACAAAACAGTCCCAGACAAAACAGTCCCAGACAAAACAGTCCCAGACAAAACAGTCCCAAATGTATGCAAAACATTCCCAGACAAAACAGTCTCGGACAAAACAGTCCCAGACAAAAACAGTCCCAGACAAAACAGTCCCAGACAACACAGTCCCAGACAAAATAGTCAGAGACAAAACAGTCCCAAATGTATGCAAAACATTCCAAGACAAAACAGTCTCGGACAAAACAGTCCCAGACAAAACAGTCCCAGACAAAACAGTCCCAGACAAAACAGTGCCAGACAAAACAGTCCCAGACAAAACAGTCCCAAATGTATGCAAAACATTCCCAGATAAAACAGTCTTGGACAAAACAGTCCCAGACAAAACAGTCCCAGACAAAACAGTCCCACACAAAACAGTCCCAGACAAAACAGTCCCAAATGTATGCAAAACATTCCCAGACAAAACAGTCTCGGACAAAACAGTCTCGGACAAAACAGTCCCAGACAAAACAGTCCCAGACAAAAACAAACCCAGACAAAACAGTCTCGGACAAAACAGTCCCAGACAGAACAGTCCCAGACGAAACAGTCCCAGACAAAACAGTCCCAGGCAAAACAGTCCCAGACAAAACACTCCCAGACAAAACAATCCCAAATGTATGCAAAACATTCCCAGACAAAACAATCTCGGACAAAACAGTCCCAGACAAAACAGTCCCAGACAAAACAGTCCCAGAAAAAACAGTCCCAGACAAAACAGTCCCAAATGTATGCAAAACATTCCCAGACAGAACAGTCTCAGACAAAACAGTCCCAGACAAAACGGTCCCAGACAAAACAGTCCCAGACAAAACAGTCCCAGACAAAACAGTCCCAGACAAAACAGTCCCAGACAAAACAGTCCCAGACAAAACAGTCCCAAATGTATGCAAAACATTCCCAGACAAAACAGTCTCGGACAAAACAGTCCCAGACAAAACAGTCCCAGACAAAAACAAACCCAGACAAAACAGTCCCAGACAAAACAGTCCCAGACAAAACAGTCCCAGACAAAACAGTCTCGGACAGAACAGTCCCAGACAAAACAGTCCCAGACAAAACAGTCCCAGACAAAACAGTCCCTGACAAAACAGTCCCAGACAAAACAGTCCCAAATGTATGCGAAACATTCCCAGACAAAACAGTCTCGGACAAAACAGTCCCAGACAGAACAGTCCCAGACGAAACAGTCCCAGACAAAACAGTCCCAGGCAAAACAGTCCCAGACAAAACACTCCCAGACAAAACAATCCCAAATGTATGCAAAACATTCCCAGACAAAACAATCTCGGACAAAACAGTCCCAGACAAAACAGTCCCAGACAAAACAGTCCCAGAAAAAACAGTCCCAGACAAAACAGTCCCAAATGTATGCAAAACATTCCCAGACAGAACAGTCTCAGACAAAACAGTGCCAGACAAAACGGTCCCAGACAAAACAGTCCCAGACAAAACAGTCCCAGACAAAACAGTCCCAGACAAAACAGTCCCAGACAAAACAGTCCCAGACAAAACAGTCCCAGACAAAACAGTCCCAAATGTATGCAAAACATTCCCAGACAAAACAGTCTCGGACAAAACAGTCCCAGACAAAACAGTCCCAGACAAAAACAAACCCAGACAAAACAGTCCCAGACAAAACAGTCCCAGACAAAACAGTCTCGGACAGAACAGTCCCAGACAAAACAGTCCCAGACAAAACAGTCCCAGACAAAACAGTCCCTGACAAAACAGTCCCAGACAAAACAGTCCCAAATGTATGCGAAACATTCCCAGACAAAACAGTCTCGGACAAAACAGTCCCAGACAGAACAGTCCCAGACGAAACAGTCCCAGACAAAACAGTCCCAGGCAAAACAGTCCCAGACAAAACACTCCCAGACAAAACAATCCCAAATGTATGCAAAACATTCCCAGACAAAACAATCTCGGACAAAACAGTCCCAGACAAAACAGTCCCAGACAAAACAGTCCCAGAAAAAACAGTCCCAGACAAAACAGTCCCAAATGTATGCAAAACATTCCCAGACAGAACAGTCTCAGACAAAACAGTGCCAGACAAAACGGTCCCAGACAAAACAGTCCCAGACAAAACAGTCCCAGACAAAACAGTCCCAGACAAAACAGTCCCAGACAAAACAGTCCCAGACAAAACAGTCCCAGACAAAACAGTCCCAAATGTATGCAAAACATTCCCAGACAAAACAGTCTCGGACAAAACAGTCCCAGACAAAACAGTCCCAGACAAAAACAAACCCAGACAAAACAGTCCCAGACAAAACAGTCCCAGACAAAACAGTCCCAGACAAAACAGTCTCGGACAGAACAGTCCCAGACAAAACAGTCCCAGACAAAACAGTCCCAGACAAAACAGTCCCTGACAAAACAGTCCCAGACAAAACAGTCCCAAATGTATGCGAAACATTCCCAGACAAAACAGTCCCAGACAAAACAGTCCCAGACAAAACAGTCCCAGACAAAACAGTCCCAAATGTATGCAAAACATTCCCAGACAAAACAGTCTCGGACAAAACAGTCCCAGACAAAACAGTCCCAGACAAAAACAAACCCAGACAAAACAGTCCCAGACAAAACAGTCCCAGACAAAACAGTCCCAGACAAAACATTCTCCGACAGAACAGTCCCAGACAAAACAGTCCCAGACAAAACAGTCCCAGACAAAACAGTCCCTGACAAAACAATCCCAGACAAAACAGTCCCAAATGTATGCAAAACATTCCCAGACAAAACAGTCTCGGACAAAACAGTCCCAGACAAAACAGTCCCAGACAAAACAGTCTCGGACAAAACAGTCCCAGACAAAACAGTCCCAGACAAAACAGTCCCTGACAAAACAGTCCCAGACAAAGCAATCCCAAATGTATGCAAAACATTCCAAGACAAAACAGTCTCGGACAAAACAGTCCCAGACAAAACAGTCCCAGGCAAAACAGTCTCGGACTAAACAGTCCCAGACAAAACAGTCCCAAATGTATACAAAACATTCCCAGACAAAACATTCCCAGACAAAACAGTCCCAGACAAAACAGTCCCAGACAAAACAGTCTCGGACAGAACAGTCCCAGACAAAACAGTCCCAGACAAAACAGTCCCAGACAAAACAGTCCCTGACAAAACAGTCCCAGACAAAACAGTCCCAAATGTATGCGAAACATTCCCAGACAAAACAGTCTCGGACAAAACAGTCCCAGACAGAACAGTCCCAGACGAAACAGTCCCAGACAAAACAGTCCCAGGCAAAACAGTCCCAGACAAAACACTCCCAGACAAAACAATCCCAAATGTATGCAAAACATTCCCAGACAAAACAATCTCGGACAAAACAGTCCCAGACAAAACAGTCCCAGACAAAACAGTCCCAGAAAAAACAGTCCCAGACAAAACAGTCCCAAATGTATGCAAAACATTCCCAGACAGAACAGTCTCAGACAAAACAGTGCCAGACAAAACGGTCCCAGACAAAACAGTCCCAGACAAAACAGTCCCAGACAAAACAGTCCCAGACAAAACAGTCCCAGACAAAACAGTCCCAGACAAAACAGTCCCAGACAAAACAGTCCCAAATGTATGCAAAACATTCCCAGACAAAACAGTCTCGGACAAAACAGTCCCAGACAAAACAGTCCCAGACAAAAACAAACCCAGACAAAACAGTCCCAGACAAAACAGTCCCAGACAAAACAGTCCCAGACAAAACAGTCTCGGACAGAACAGTCCCAGACAAAACAGTCCCAGACAAAACAGTCCCAGACAAAACAGTCCCTGACAAAACAGTCCCAGACAAAACAGTCCCAAATGTATGCGAAACATTCCCAGACAAAACAGTCCCAGACAAAACAGTCCCAGACAAAACAGTCCCAGACAAAACAGTCCCAAGTGTATGCAAAACATTCCCAGACAAAACAGTCTCGGACAAAACAGTCCCAGACAAAACAGTCCCAGACAAAAACAAACCCAGACAAAACAGTCCCAGACAAAACAGTCCCAGACAAAACAGTCCCAGACAAAACATTCTCCGACAGAACAGTCCCAGACAAAACAGTCCCAGACAAAACAGTCCCAGACAAAACAGTCCCTGACAAAACAGTCCCAGACAAAACAGTCCCAAATGTATGCAAAACATTCCCAGACAAAACAGTCTCGGACAAAACAGTCCCAGACAAAACAGTCCCAGACAAAACAGTCTCGGACAAAACAGTCCCAGACAAAACAGTCCCAGACAAAACAGTCCCAAATGTATACAAAACATTCCCAGACAAAACAGTCCCAGACAAAACAGTCCCAGACAAAACAGTCCCAGACAAAACAGTTCCAGACAAAACAGTCCCAAATGTATGCAAAACATTCCCAGACAAAACAGTCTCGGACAAAACAGTCCCAGACAAAACAGTCCCAGACACAACAGTCCCAGACAAAACAGTCCCAAATGTATGCAAAACATTCCCAGACAAAACAGTCTCGGACAAACCTGTCCCAGACAAAACAGTCCCAGACAAAACAGTCCCAGACAAAACAGTCCCAGACAAAACAGTCCCAGACAAAACAGTCCCAAATGTATGCAAAACATTCCCAGACAAAACAGTCTCGGACAAAACAGTCCCAGACAAAAACAGTCCCAGACAAAACAGTCCCAGACAACACAGTCCCAGACAAAATAGTCAGAGACAAAACAGTCCCAAATGTATGCAAAACATTCCAAGACAAAACAGTCTCGGACAAAACAGTCCCAGACAAAACAGTCCCAGACAAAACAGTCCCAGACAAAACAGTGCCAGACAAAACAGTCCCAGACAAAACAGTCCCAAATGTATGCAAAACATTCCCAGATAAAACAGTCTTGGACAAAACAGTCCCAGACAAAACAGTCCCAGACAAAACAGTCCCACACAAAACAGTCCCAGACAAAACAGTCCCAAATGTATGCAAAACATTCCCAGACAAAACAGTCTCGGACAAAACAGTCTCGGACAAAACAGTACCAGACAAAACAGTCCCAGACAAAAACAAACCCAGACAAAACAGTCCCAGACAAAACAGTCCCAGACAAAACAGTCCCAGACAAAACAGTCTCCGACAGAACAGTCCCAGACAAAACAGTCCCAGACAAAACAGTCCCAGACAAAACAGTCCCTGACAAAACAGTCCCAGACAGAACAGTCTCAAATGTATGCAAAACATTCCCAGACAAAACAGTCTCGGACAAAACAGTCCCAGACAAAACAGTCCCAAACAAAACAGTCTCGGACAAAACAGTCCCAGACAAAACAGTCCCAGACAAAACAGTCCCAAATGTATACAAAACATTCCCAGACAAAACAGTCCCAGACAAAACAGTCCCAGACAAAACAGTCCCAGACAAAACAGTTCCAGACAAAACAGTCCAAAATGTATGCAAAACATTCCCAGACAAAACAGTCTCGGACAAAACAGTCCCAGACAAAACAGTCCCAGACACAACAGTCCCAGACAAAACAGTCCCAAATGTATGCAAAACATTCCCAGACAAAACAGTCTCGGACAAACCTGTCCCAGACAAAACAGTCCCAGACAAAACAGTCCCAGACAAAACAGTCCCAGACAAAACAGTCCCAGACAAAACAGTCCCAAATGTATGCAAAACATTCCCAGACAAAACAGTCTCGGACAAAACAGTCCCAGACAAAACAGTCCCAGACAAAACAGTCCCAGACAAAACAGTCCCAGACAAAACAGTCCCAGACAAAACAGTCCCAGACAAAACAGTCCCAGACGAAACAGTCCCAGACAAAACAGTCCCGGACAAAACAGTCCCAGACAAAACAGTCCCAGACGAAACAGTCCCAGACAAAACAGTCCCAGACAAAACAGTCCCAAATGTATGCAAAACATTCCCAGACAAAACAGTCTCAGACAAAACAGTCCCAGACAAAACAGTCCCAGACAAAACAGTCCCAGACACAACAGTCCCAGACAAAACAGTCCCAAATGTATGCAAAACATTCCCAGACAGTCTCGGACAAAACAGTCTCGGACAAAACAGTCCCAGACAAAACAGTCCCAGACAAAACAGTCCCAGACAAAACAGTCCCAGACAAAACAGTCCCAGACAAAACAGTCCCAGACAAAACAGTCCCAGACAAAACAGTCCCAGACGAAACAGTCCCAGACAAAACAGTCCCAGACAAAACAGTCCCAAATGTATGCAAAACATTCCCAGACAAAACAGTCTCAGACAAAACAGTCCCAGACAAAACAGTCCCAGACAAAACAGTCCCCAAAGTATGCAAAACATTCCCAGACAAAACATTCTCGGACAAACCTGTCCCAGACAAAACAGTCCCAGACAAAACAGTCCCAGACAAAACAGTCCCAGACAAAACAGTCCCAAATGTATGCAAAACATTCCCAGAAAAAACAGTCTCGGACAAAACAGTCCCAGACAAAACAGTCCCAGACAAAACAGTCCCAGACCTAACAGTCCCAGACAAAACAGTCCCAGACAAAACAGTCCTAGACAAAACAGTCCCAGACGAAACAGTCCCAGACAAAACAGTCCCAGACAAAACAGTCCCAAATGTATGCAAAACATTCCCAGACAAAACACTCTCGGACAAAACAGTCCCAGACAAAACAGTCCCAGACAAAACAGTCCCAAATGTATGCAAAACATTCCCAGACAAAACAGTCTCGGACAAAACAGTCCCAGACAAAACATTCCCAGACAAAACAGTCTCGAACAAAACAGTCCCAAATGTATGCGAAACATTCCCAGACAAAACAGTCTCGGACAAAACAGTCCCAGACAAAACAGTCTCGGACAAAACAGTCCCAGACAAAACAGTCCCAGACAAAACAGTCCCAGACAAAACAGTCCCAGACCTAACAGTCCCAGACAAAACAGTCCCAGACAAAACAGTCCCAGACAAAACAGTCCCAGACGAAACAGTCCCAGACAAAACAGTCCCAGACAAAACAGTCCCAAATGTATGCAAAACATTCCCAGACAAAACAGTCTCGGACAAAACAGTCCCAGACAAAACAGTCCCAGACAAAACAGTCCCAAATGTATGCAAAACATTCCCAGACAAAACAGCCTCGGACAAAACAGTCCCAGACAAAACATTCCCAGACAAAACAGTCTCGAACAAAACAGTCCCAAATGTATGCGAAACATTCCCAGACAAAACAGTCCCAGACAAAACAATCCCAGACAAAACAGTCCCAAATGTATGCAAAACATTCCCAGACAAAACAGTCCCAGACAAAACAGTCACAGAGAAAACAGTCCCAGACAAAAAAGTCCCAGACAAAACAGTCCCAAATGAATGCAAAACATTCCCAGACAAAACAGTCTCAGACAAAACAGTCCCAGACAAAACAGTCCCAGACAAAACAGTCCCAGACAAAACAGTCCCAAATATCAGCAAAACATTCCCAGACAAAACAGTCTCGGACAAAACAGTCCCAGACAAAACAGTCCCAGACAAAACAGTCCCAGACAAAACAGTCCCAGACAAAACAGTCCCAGACAAAACAGTCCCAAATGTATGCAAAAAATTCCCAGACAAAACAGTGTCGGACAAAACAGTCCCAGAGAAAACATTCCAAGACAAAACAGTCTCGGAGAAAACAGTCCCAAATGTATGCAAAACATTCCCAGACAAAACAGTCTCGGACAAAACAGTCCCAGACAAAACAGTCCCAGACAAAACAGTCCCAAATGTATGCAAAACATTCCCAGACAAAACAGTCTCGGACAAAACAGTCCCAGACAAAACAATCCCAGACAAAACAGTCCCAAATGTATGCAAAACATTCCCAGACAAAACAGTCCCAGACAAAACAGTCACAGACAAAACAGTCCCAGACAAAAAAGTCCCAGACAAAACAGTCCCAAATGTATGCAAAACATTCCCAGACAAAACAGTCTCAGACAAAACAGTCCCAGACAAAACAGTCCCAGACAAAACAGTCCCAGACAAAACAGTCCCAAATATATGCAAAACATTCCCAGACAAAACAGTCTCGGACAAAACAGTCCCAGACAAAACAGTCCCAGACAAAACAGTCCCAGACAAAACAGTCCCAAATGTATGCAAAAAATTCCCAGACAAAACAGTGTCGGACAAAACAGTCCCAGAGAAAACATTCCCAGACAAAACAGTCTCGGAGAAAACAGTCCCAAATGTATGCAAAACATTCCCAGACAAAACAGTCTCGGACAAAACAGTCCCAGACAAAACAGTCCCAGACAAAACAGTCCCAGCAAAACAGTCCCAGACAAAACAGTCCCAGACAAAACAGTCGCAGACAAAACAGTCCCAGACAAAACAGTCCCAGACAAAACAGTCCCAGACAAAACAGTCCCAAATGTATGTAAAACATTCCCAGACAAAAAAGTCTCGGACAAAACAGTCCCAGACAAAACAGTCCCCGACAAAACAGTCCCAATTGTATGCAAAACATTCCCAGACAAAACAGTCTCGGACAAAACAGTCCCAGAGAAAACATTCCCAGACAAAACAGTCTCGGACAAAACAGTCCCAAATGTATGCAAAACATTCCCAGACAAAACAGTCCCAGACAAAACAGTCCCAGACAAAACAGTCCCAGACAAAACAGTCCCAAATGTATGCAAAACATTCCCAGACAAAACAGTCTCGGACAAAACAGTCCCAGACAAAACAGTCCCAGACAAAACAGTCCCAGACAAAACAGTCCCAGACAAAACAGTCCCAAATGTATCCAAAACATACCCAGACAAAACAGTCTCGGACAAAACAGTCCCAAACAAAACAGTCCCAAATGTATCCAAAACATACCCAGACGATACAGTCTCGGACAAAACAGTCCCAGACAAAACAGTCCCAAATGTATGCAAAACAGTCCCAGACAAAACAGTCCCAGACAAAACAGTCCGAGACAAAACAGTCCCAGACAAAACAGTCCCAGACAAAACAGTCCCAGACAAAACAGTCCCAGACAAAACAGTCCCAGACAAAACAGTCCCAAATGTATGCAAAACATTCCCTGACAAAACAATCCCAGACAAAACAGTCGCGGACAAAACAGTCCCAAATGTATGCAAAACATTCCCAGACAAAACAGTCCCAGACAAAACAGTCCCAGACAAAACAGTCCCAGACAAAACAGTCCCAGACAAAACAGTCCCAAATGTATGCAAAACATTCCCAGACAAAACAGTCCCAGACAAAACAGTCCCAGACAAAACAGTCCCAGACAAAACAGTCCCAAATGTATGCAAAACATTCCCAGACAAAACAGTCTCGGACAAAACAGTCCCAAATGTATGCAAAACATTCCCAGACAAAACAGTCCCAGACAAAACAGTCCCAGACAAAACAGTCCCAGACAAAACAGTCCCAAATGTATGCAAAACATTCCCAGACAAAACAGTCTCGGACAAAACAGTCCCAGACAAAACAGTCCCAGACAAAACAGTCCCAGATAAAACAGTCCCAGACAAAACAGTCCCAGACAAAATAGTCCCAAATGTATGCAAAACATTCCCCGACAAAACAGTCTCGGACAAAACAGTCCCAGACAAAACAGTCCCAGACAAAACAGTCCCAGACAAAACAGTCCCAGACAAAACAGTCCCAGACAAAACAGTCCCAAATGTATGCAAAACATTCCCCGACAAAACAGTCTCGGACAAAACAGTCCCAGACAAAACAGTCTCGGACAAAACAGTCCCAGACAAAACACTCCCAGACAAATCAGTCCCAAACAAAACAGTCTCGGACAAAACAGTCCCAGACAAAACAGTCCCAGACAAAACAGTCCCAAATGTATGCAAAACATTCCCCGACAAAACAGTCTCGGACAAAACAGTCCCAGACAAAACAGTCCCAGACAAAATAGTCCCAGACAAAACAGTCCCAGACAAAACAGTCCCAGACAAAACAGTCCCAGACAAAACAGTCCCAGACAAAACAGTATCGGACAAAACTGTCCCAGACAAAACAGTCCCGGACAAAACAGTCCCAAATGAATGCAAAACATTCCCAGACAAAACAGTCCCAGACAAAACAGTCCCAGACAAAACAGTCCCAGACAAAACAGTCCCAGACAAAACAGTCTCGGATAAAACAGTCCCAGAAAAAACAGTCCCGGACAAAACAGTCCCAAATGTATACAAAACATTCCCAGACAAAACAGTCTCAGACAAAACAGTCCCAGACAAAACAGTCCCAAATGTATGCAAAATATTCCCAGACAAAACAGTCTCGGACAAAACAGTCCCAGACAAAACAGTCCCAGACAAAACAGTCCCAGACAAAACAGTCCCAAATGTATGCAAAACATTCCCCGACAAAACAGTCTCGGACAAAATAGTCCCAGACAAAACGGTCCCAGACAAAACAGTCCCAGACAAAACAGTCCCAGACAAAACAGTCCCAGACAAAACAGTCCCAGACAAAACAGTCCCAGACAAAACAGTATCGGACAAAACATTCCCAGACAAAACAGTCCCGGACAAAACAGTCCCAAATGTATGCAAAACATTCCCAGACAAAACAGTCCCAGACAAAACAGTCCCAGACAAAACAGTCCCCGACAAAACAGTCCCAGACAAAACAGTCCCAGACAAAACAGTCCCAGACAAAACAGTCTCGGACAAAACAGTCCAAGACAAAACAGTCCCGGACAACACAGTCCCAAATGTATGCAAAACATTCCCAGACAAAACAGTCCCAGACAAAACAGTCCCAGACAAAACAGTCCCAGACAAAACAGTCCCAGACAAAACAGTCCCAGACAAAACAGTCCCAAATGTATGCAAAACATTCCCAGACAAAACAGTCCCAGACAAAACAATCCCAGACAAAACAGTCCCAGACAAAACAGTCCCAGACAAAACAGTCCAAAATGTATGCAAAACATTCCCAGACAAAACAGTCCCAGACAAAACAATCCCAGACAAAACAGTCCCAGACAAAACATTCCCAGACAAAACAGTCCCAGACAAAACAGTCCCAGACAAAACAGTCCCAGACACAACAGTCCCAGACAAAACAGTCCCAGACAAAACAGTCCCAGACAAAACTGTCCCAGACAAAACAGTCCCAGACAAAACAGTCCCAAATGTATGCAAAACATTCCCCGACAAAACAGTCTCGGACAAAACAGTCCCAGACAAAACAGTCCCAGACAAAACAGTCCCAGACAAAACAGTCCCAGACAAAACAGTCCCAAATGTATGCAAAACATTCCCAGACAAAACAGTCCCAGACAAAACAGTCCCAGACAAAACAGTCCCAGACAAAACATTCCCAGACAAAACAGTCCCAGACAAAACAATCCCAGACAAAACAGTCCCAGACAAAACAGTCCCAGACAAAACAGTCCCAGACAAAACAGTCCCAGACAAAACAGTCCCAAATGTATGCAAAACATTCCCCGACAAAACAGTCTCGGACAAAATAGTCCCAGACAAAACAGTCCCAGACAAAACAGTCCCAGACAAAACAGTCCCAGACAAAACAGTCCCAGAAAAAACAGTCCCAGAAAAAACAGTATCGGACAAAACAGTCCCAGACAAAACAGTCTCGGACAAAACAGTCCCAGACAAAACAGTCCCAGACAAAACAGTCCCAAATGTATGCAAAACATTCCCAGACAAAACAGTCTGGGACAAAACAGTCCCAGACAAAACAGTCCCAGACAAAACAGTCCCAGACAAAACAGTCCCAAATGTATGCAAAACATTCCCCGACAAAACAGTCTCGGACAAAATAGTCCCAGACAAAACAGTCCCAGACAAAACAGTCCCAGACAAAACAGTCCCAGACAAAACAGTCCCAGACAAAACAGTCCCAGACAAAACAGTCGCAGACAAAACAGTATCGGACAAAACAGTCCCAGACAAAACAGTCCCGGACAAAACAGTCCCAAATGTATGCAAAACATTCCCAGACAAAACAGTCCCAGACAAAACAGTCCCAGACAAAACAGTCCCAGACAAAACAGTCCCAGACAAAACAGTCTCGGATAAAACAGTCCCAGACAAAACAGTCCCGGACAAAACAGTCCCAAATGTATGCAAAACATTCCCAGACAAAACAGTCCCAGACAAAACAGTCCCAGACAAAACAGTCCCAGATAAAACAGTCCCAGACAAAACAGTCCCAGACAAAACAGTCCCAGACAAAACAGTCTCGGACAAAAAAGTCCCAGACAAAACAGTCCCGGACAAAACGGTCCCAAATGTATGCAAAACATTCCCAGACAAAACAGTCCCAGACAAAACAGTCCCAGACAAAACAGTCCCAGACAAAACAGTCCCAGACAAAACAGTCCCAGACAAAACAGTCCCAAATGTATGCAAAACATTCCCAGACAAAACAGTCCCAGACAAAACAATCCCAGACAAAACAGTCCCAGACAAAACAGTCCCAGACAAAACAGTCCAAAATGTATGCAAAACATTCCCAGACAAAACAGTCCCAGACAAAACAATCCCAGACAAAACAGTCCCAGACAAAACATTCCCAGACAAAACAGTCCCAGACAAAACAGTCCCAGACAAAACAGTCCCAGACAAAACAGTCCCAGACAAAACAGTCCCAGACAAAACAGTCCCAGACAAAACTGTCCCAGACAAAACAGTCCCAGACAAAACAGTCCCAAATGTATGCAAAACATTCCCCGACAAAACAGTCTCGGACAAAACAGTCCCAGACAAAACAGTCCCAGACAAAACAGTCCCAGACAAAACAGTCCCAGACAAAACAGTCCCAAATGTATGCAAAACATTCCCAGACAAAACAGTCCCAGACAAAACAGTCCCAGGCAAAACAGTCCCAGACAAAACATTCCCAGACAAAACAGTCCCAGACAAAACAGTCCCAAATGTATGCAAAACATTCCCAAACAAAACAGTCCCAGACAAAACAGTCCCAGACAAAACAGTCCCAGACAAAACAGTCCCAAATGTATGCAAAACATTCCCAGACAAAACAGTCCCAGACAAAACAGTCCCAGACAAAACAGTCCCAGACAAAACAGTCCCAGACAAAACAGTCCCAGACAAAACTGTCCCAGACAAAACAGTCCCAGACAAAACAGTCCCAAATGTATGCAAAACATTCCCCGACAAAACAGTCTCGGACAAAACAGTCCCAGACAAAACAGTCCCAGACAAAACAGTCCCAGACAAAACAGTCCCAGACAAAACAGTCCCAAATGTATGCAAAACATTCCCAGACAAAACAGTCCCAGACAAAACAGTCCCAGGCAAAACAGTCCCAGACAAAACATTCCCAGACAAAACAGTCCCAGACAAAACAGTCCCAAATGTATGCAAAACATTCCCAAACAAAACAGTCCCAGACAAAACAATCCCAGACAAAACAGTCCCAGACAAAACAGTCCCAGACAAAACAGTCCAAAATGTATGCAAAACATTCCCAGACAAAACAGTCCCAGACAAAACAATCCCAGACAAAACAGTCCCAGACAAAACAGTCCCAGACAAAACAGTCCAAAATGTATGCAAAACATTCCCAGACAAAACAGTCCCAGACAAAACAATCCCAGACAAAACAGTCCCAGACAAAACATTCCCAGACAAAACAGTCCTAGACAAAACAGTCCCAGACAAAACAGTCCCAGACAAAACAGTCCCAGACAAAACAGTCCCAGACAAAACAGTCCCAGACAAAACTGTCCCAGACAAAACAGTCCCAGACAAAACAGTCCCAAATGTATGCAAAACATTCCCCGACAAAACAGTCTCGGACAAAACAGTCCCAGACAAAACAGTCCCAGACAAAACAGTCCCAGACAAAACAGTCCCAGACAAAACAGTCCCAAATGTATGCAAAACATTCCCAGACAAAACAGTCCCAGACAAAACAGTCCCAGACAAAACAGTCCCAGACAAAACATTCCCAGACAAAACAGTCCCAGACAAAACAGTCCCAAATGTATGCAAAACATTCCCAAACAAAACAGTCCCAGACAAAACAATCCCAGACAAAACAGTCCCAGACAAAACAGTCCCAGACAAAACAGTCCAAAATGTATGCAAAACATTCCCAGACAAAACAGTCCCAGACAAAACAATCCCAGACAAAACAGTCCCAGACAAAACATTCCCAGACAAAACAGTCCCAGACAAAACAGTCCCAGACAAAACAGTCCCAGACAAAACAGTCCCAGACAAAACAGTCCCAGACAAAACAGTCCCAGACAAAACTGTCCCAGACAAAACAGTCCCAGACAAAACAGTCCCAAATGTATGCAAAACATTCCCCGACAAAACAGTCTCGGACAAAACAGTCCCAGACAAAACAGTCCCAGAAAAAACAGTCCCAGACAAAACAGTCCCAGACAAAACAGTCCCAAATGTATGCAAAACATTCCCAGACAAAACAGTCCCAGACAAAACAGTCCCAGACAAAACAGTCCCAGACAAAACATTCCCAGACAAAACAGTCCCAGACAAAACAATCCCAGACAAAACAGTCCCAGACAAAACAGTCCCAGACAAAACAGTCCCAGACAAAACAGTCCCAGACAAAACAGTCCCAAATGTGTGCAAAACATTCCCCGACAAAACAGTCTCGGACAAAACAGTCCCAGACAAAACAGTCCCAGACAAAACAGTCCCAGACAAAACAGTCCCAGACAAAACAGTCCCAAATGTATGCAAAACATTCCCCGACAAAACAATCTCGGACAAAACAGTCCCAGACAAAACAGTCTCGGACAAAACAGTCCCAGACAAAACAGTCCCAGACAAAACAGTCCCAGACAAAACAGTCCCAAATGTATGCAAAACATTCCCCGACAAAACAGTCTCGGACAAAACAGTCACAGACAAAACAGTCCCAGACAAAACAGTCCCAGACAAAAAAGTCTCGGACAAAACAGTCCCAGACAAAACAGTCCCAGACAAAACAGTCCCAAATGTACGCAAAACAGTCCCAGACAAAACAGTCCCAGACAAAACAGTCCCAGACAAAACAGTCCCAGACAAAACAGTCCCAGACAAAACAGTCCCAAATGTGTGCAAAACATTCCCCGACAAAACAGTCTCGGACAAAACAGTCCCAGACAAAACAGTCCCAGACAAAACAGTCCCAGACAAAACAGTCCCAGACAAAACAGTCCCAAATGTATGCAAAACATTCCCCGACAAAACAATCTCGGACAAAACAGTCCCAGACAAAACAGTCTCGGACAAAACAGTCCCAGACAAAACAGTCCCAGACAAAACAGTCCCAGACAAAACAGTCCCAAATGTATGCAAAACATTCCCCGACAAAACAGTCTCGGACAAAACAGTCACAGACAAAACAGTCCCAGACAAAACAGTCCCAGACAAAAAAGTCTCGGACAAAACAGTCCCAGACAAAACAGTCCCAGACAAAACAGTCCCAAATGTACGCAAAACAGTCCCAGACAAAACAGTCCCAGACAAAACAGTCCCAGACAAAACAGTCTCGGACAAAACAGTCCCAGACAAAAAATCCCAGACAAAACAGTCCCAGACAAAACAGCCCCAGACAAAACAGTCCCAAATGTATGCAAAAAATTCCCAGACAAAACAGTCCCAGACAAAACAGTCCCAGACAAAACAGTCCCAAATGTATGCAAAACATTCCCAGACAAAACAGTCTCGGACAAAACAGTCCCAGACAAAACAGTCCCAGACAAAACAGTCCCAGACAAAACAGTCCCAAATGTATGCAAAACATTCCCCGACAAAACAGTCTCGGACAAAACAGTCCCAGACAAAACATTCCCAGACAAAACAGTCCCAGACAAAACAGTCCCAGACAAAACAGTCCCAGACAAAACAGTTCCAGACAAAACAGTCTCGGACAAAACAGTCGCAGACAAAACAGTCCCGGACAAAACAGTCCCAAATGTATGCAAAACATTCCCAGACAAAACAGTCCCAGACAAAACAGTCCCAGAAAAAACAGTCCCAGGCAAAGCAGTCTCGGACAAAAACAGTCCCAGACAAAACAGTCCCGGACAAAACAGTCCGAAATGTATGCAAAACATTCCCAGACAAAACAGTCCCAGACAAAACAGTCCCAGACAAAACAGTCCCAGACAAAACAGTCCCAGACAAAAGAGTCCCAGACAAAACAGTCCCAGACAAAACAGTCCCAAATGTATGCAAAACATTCCCAGACAAAACAATCCCAGACAAAACAGTCCCAGAAAAAACAGTCCCAGACAAAACAGTCCCAGACAAAACAGTCCCAAATGTATGCAAAACATTCCCAGACAAAACAGTCTCTGACAAAACAGTCCCAGGCAAAACAGTCCCAGACAAAACAGTCCCAGACAAAACAGTCCCAAATGTATGAAAAACATTCCCCGACAAAACAGTCTCGGACAAAACAGTCCCAGAAAAAACAGTCCCAGACAAAACATTCCCAGACAAAACATTCCCAGACAAAACAGTCCCGGACAAAACAGTCCCAGACAAAACAGTCCCAGAAAAAACAGTCCCAGGCAAAGCAGTCTCGGACAAAAACAGTCCCAGACAAAACAGTCCCGGACAAAACAGTCCGAAATGTATGCAAAACATTCCCAGACAAAACAGTCCCAGACAAAACAGTCCCAGACAAAACAGTCCCAGACAAAACAGTCCCAGACAAAAGAGTCCCAGACAAAACAGTCCCAGACAAAACAGTCCCAAATGTATGCAAAACATTCCCAGACAAAACAATCCCAGACAAAACAGTCCCAGAAAAAACAGTCCCAGACAAAACAGTCCCAGACAAAACAGTCCCAAATGTATGCAAAACATTCCCAGACAAAACAGTCTCTGACAAAACAGTCCCAGGCAAAACAGTCCCAGACAAAACAGTCCCAGACAAAACAGTCCCAAATGTATGAAAAACATTCCCCGACAAAACAGTCTCGGACAAAACAGTCCCAGAAAAAACAGTCCCAGACAAAACATTCCCAGACAAAACATTCCCAGACAAAACAGTCCCGGACAAAACAGTCCCAAATGTTTGCAAAACATTCCCCGACGAAACAGTCTCGGACAAAACAGTTCCAGACAAAACAGTCCCAGACAAAACAGTCTCGGACAAAACAGTCCCAGACAAAACAGTCCCAGACAAAACAGTCCCAGACAAAACAGTCTCGGACAAAACAGTCCCAGACAAAACAGTCCCAGACAAAACAGTGCCAAATGTATGCAAAAAATTCCCAGACAAAACAGTCTCGGACAAAACAGTCCCAGACAAAACAGTCCCAGAAAAAACAGTCCCACACAAAACAGTCCCAAATGTATGCAAAACATTCCCCGACAAAACAGTCTCTAACAAAACAGTCCCAGACAAAACAGTCCCAGACAAAACAGTCCCAGACAAGACAGTCCCAGACAAAACAGTCCCAAATGTATGCAAAACATTCCCCGACAAAACAGTCTCGGACAAAACTGTCCCAGACAAAACAGTCCCAGACAAAACAGTCTCGGACAAAACAATCCCAGACAAAACAGTCCCAGACAAAACAGTCCCAGACAAAACAGTCTCGGAAAAAACAGTCCCAGACAAAACAGTCCCAGACAAAACAGTCCCAGACAAAACAGTCCCAAATGTATGCAAAACATTCCCAGACAAAACAGTCTCGGAGAAAACAGTCCCAGACAAAACAGTCCCAGAAAAAACAGTCCCAGACAAAACAGTCCCAAATGTATGCAAAACATTCCCAGACAAAACAGTCTCGGACAAAACAGTCCCAGACAAAACAGTCCCAGACAAAACAGTCCCAGACAAAACAGTCCCAGACAAAACAGTCCCAGACAAAACAGTCTCAGACAAAACAGTCCCAGACAAAACAGTCCCATATGTATGCAAAACATTCCCAGACAAAACAGTCTCGGACAAAACAGTCCCAGACAAAATAGTCCCAAATGTATGCAAAACATTCCCAGACAAAACAGTCCCAGACAAAACAGTCCCAGACAAAACAGTCCCAGACAAAACAGTCCCAGAAAAAACAGTCTCGGACAAAACAGTCCCAGAAAAAACAGTCCCGGACAAAACAGTCCCAAATGTATGCAAAACATTCCCAGACAAAACAGTCCCAGACAAAACAGTCCCAGGCAAAACAGTCGCAGACAAAACAGTCCCAGACAAAACAGTCCCAGACAAAACAGTCCCAGACAAAACAGTCCCAGACAAAACAGTCTCGGACAAAACAGTCCCAGACAAAACAGTCCCGGACAAAACAGTCCCAAATATATGCAAAACATTCCCAGACAAAACAGTTCCAGACAAAACAGTCCTAGACAAAACAGTCCCAGACAAAACAGTCCAAGACAAAACAGTCCTATACAAAACAATCCCAAATGTATGCAAAACATTCCCAGACACAACAGTCCCAGACAAAACAGTCCCAGAAAAAACAGTCCCAGACAAAACAGTCCCAGACAAAACAGTCCCAAATGTATGCAAAACATTCCCAGACAAAACAGTCTCGGACAAAACAGTCCCAGACAAAACAGTCCCAGATAAAACAGTCCCAGACAAAACAGTCCCAGACAAAACAGTCCCAAATGTATGCAAAACATTCCCCGACAAAACAGTCTCGGACAAAACAGTCCCAGACAAAACAGTCCCAGACAAAACAGTCCCAGACAAAACAGTCCCAGACAAAACAGTCCCAGACAAAACAGTCCCAAATGTATGCAAAACATTCCCCGACAAAACAGTCTCGGACAAAACAGTCCCAGACAAAACAGTCTCGGACAAAACAGTCCCAGACAAAACACTCCCAGACAAATCAGTCCCAAACAAAACAGTCTCGGACAAAACAGTCCCAGACAAAACAGTCCCAGACAAAACAGTCCCAGACAAAACAAAAAACAGTCCCAAATGTATGCAAAACATTCCCAGACAAAACAGTCTTGGACAAAACAGTCCCAGACAAAACAGTCCCAGAAAAAACAGTCCCAGACAAAACAGTCCCGAATGTATGCAAAACATTCCCAGACAAAACAGTCTCGGACAAAACAGTCCCAGACAAAACAATCCCAGACAAAACAGTCCCAGACAAAACAGTCCCAGACAAAACAATCCCAGACAAAACAGTCCCAAATGTATGCAAAACATTCCCAGACAAAACAGTCTCGGACAAAGCAGTCCCAGACAAAACAGTCCCAGACAAAACAGTCCCAGACAAAACAGTCCCAGACAAAACAGTCCCAGACAAAACAGTCCCAGACAAAACAGTCCCAAATGTATGCAAAACATTCCCAGACAAAATAGTCTCGGACAAAACAGTCCCAGGCAAAACAGTCCCAGACAAAACAGTCCCTGACAAAACAGTCCCAATTGTATTCAAAACATTCCCAGACAAAAACAGTCTCGGACAAAACAGTCCCAGACAAAACAGTCTCGGACAAAACAGTCCCAAATGTATGCAAAACATTCCCAGACAAAACAGTCCCAGACAAAACAGTCCCAGACAAAACAGTCCCAGACAAAACAGTCCCAGTCAAAACAGTCCCAAATGTATGCAAAACATTCCCAGACAAAACAGTCCCAGACAAAACAGTCCCAGACAAAACAGTCCCAGACAAAACAGTCCCAGACAAAACAGTCCCAGACAAAGAAGTCCCAAATGTATGCAAAACATTCCCAGACAAAACAGTCTCGGACAAAACAGTCCCAGACAAAACAGTCCCAGACAAAACAGTCCCAGACAAAACAGTCCCAAATGTATGCAAAACATTCCCAGACAAAACAGTCTCGGACAAAACAGTCCCAGACAAAACAGTCCCAGACAAAACAGTCCCAGACAAAACAGTCCCAGACAAAACAGTCCCAGACAAAACAGTCCCAGACAAAACAGTCCCAGACAAAACAGTCCCAGACAAAACAGTCCCGGACAAAACAGTCCCAGACAAAACAGTCCCAGACAAAACAGTCCCAAATGTATACAAAACGTTCCCAGACAAAACAGTCTCAGACAAAACAGTCCCAGACAAAACAGTCCCAGACAAAACAGTCCCAGACAAAATAGTCCCAGACAAAACAGTCCCAGACAAAACAGTCCCAGACAAAACAGTCCCAGACAAAACAGTCCCGGACAAAACAGTCCCAGACAAAATAGTCCCAGACAAAACAGTCCCAGACAAAACAGTCCCAGACAAAACAGTCCCAGACAAAACAGTCCCGGACAAAACAGTCCCAGACAAAATAGTCCCAGACAAAACAGTCCCAGACAAAACAGTCCCAGACAAAACAGTCCCAGACAAAACAGTCCCGGACAAAACAGTCCCAGACAAAACAGTCCCAGACAAAACAGTCCCAAATGTATACAAAACATTCCCAGACAAAACAGTCTCGGACAAAACAGTCCCAGACAAAATAGTCCCAGACAAAACAGTCCCAGACAAAACAGTCCCAGACAAAACAGTCCCAGACAAAACAGTCCCGGACAAAACAGTCCCAGACAAAACAGTCCCAGACAAAACAGTCCCAAATGTATACAAAACGTTCCCAGACAAAACAGTCTCAGACAAAACAGTCCCAGACAAAACAGTCCCAGACAAAACAGTCCCAGACAAAACAGTCCCAGACAAAACAGTCCCAGACAAAACAGTCCCAGACAAAACAGTCCCAAATGTATGCAAAACATTCCCAGACAAAACAGTCTCGGACAAAACAGTCCCAGACAAACCAGTCCCAGACAAAACAGTCCCAGACAAAACATTCCCAGACAAAACAGTCCCAGACAAAACAGTCCCAGACAAAACAGTCCCAGACAAAACAGTCCCAGACAAAACAGTCCCAGATAAAACAGTCCCAAATGTATGCAAAACATTCCCAGACAAAACAGTCTCGGACAAAACAGTCCCAGACAAAACAGTCCCAGACAAAACAGTCCCAAATGTATGCAAAACATTCCCAGACAAAACAGTCTCGGACAAAACAGTCCCAGACAAAACAGTCCCAGACAAAACAGTCCCAGACAAAACAGTCCCAGACAAAACAGTCCCAGACAAAACAGTCCCAGACAAAACAGTCCCAAATGTATGCAAAACATTCCCAGACAAAACAGTCTCGGACAGAACAGTCCCAGACAAAATAGTCCCAGACAAAACAGTCCCAGACAAAACAGTCCCAGACAAAACAGTCCCAGACAAAACAGTCGCAGACAAAACAGTCCCAGACAAAACAGTCCCAAATGTATACAAAACGTTCCCAGACAAAACAGTCTCAGACAAAACAGTCCCAGACAAAACAGTCCCAGACAAAACAGTCCCAGACAAAACAGTCCCAGACAAAACAGTCCCAGACAAAACAGTCCCAGACAAAACAGTCCCAAATGTATGCAAAACATTCCCAGACAAAACAGTCTCGGACAAAACAGTCCCAGACAAAAGAGTCCCAGACAAAAAAGTCCCAGACAAAACAGTCCCAGACAAAACAGTCCCAGACAAAACAGTCCCAGACAAAACAGTCCCAGACAAAACAGTCCCAGACAAAACAGTCCCAGATAAAACAGTCCCAAATGTATGCAAAACATTCCCAGACAAAACAGTCTCGGACAAAACAGTCCCAGACAAAACAGTCCCAGACAAAACAGTCCCAAATGTATGCAAAACATTCCCAGACAAAACAGTCTCGGACAAAACAGTCCCAGACAAAACAGTCCCAGACAAAACAGTCCCAGACAAAACAGTCCCAGACAAAACAGTCCCAGACAAAACAGTCCCAGACAAAACAGTCCCAAATGTATGCAAAACATTCCCAGACAAAACAGTCTCGGACAGAACAGTCCCAGACAAAATAGTCCCAGACAAAACAGTCCCAGACAAAACAGTCCCAGACAAAACAGTCCCAGACAAAACAGTCCCAGACAAAACAGTCCCAGACAAAATAGTCCCAGACAAAACAGTCCCAAATGTATACAAAACGTTCCCAGACAAAACAGTCTCGGACAAAACAGTCCCAGACAAAACAGTCCCAGACAAAACAGTCCCAGACAAAACAGTCCCAGACAAAACAGTCCCAGACAAAACAGTCCCAAATGTATGCAAAACATTCCCAGACAAAACAGTCTCGGACAAAACAGTCCCAGACAAAACAGTCCCAGACAAAACAGTCCCAGACAAAACAGTCCCAGACAAAACAGTCCCAGACAAAACAGTCCCAGACAAAACAGTCCCAGACAAAACAGTCCCAGACAAAACAGTCCCAGATAAAACAGTCCCAAATGTATGCAAAACATTCCCAGACAAAACAGTCTCGGACAAAACAGTCCCAGACAAAACAGTCCCAGACAAAACAGTCCCAGGCAAAACAGTCGCAGACAAAACAGTCCCAGACAAAACAGTCTCGGACAAAACAGTCCCAGACAAAACAATCCCAGACAAAACAGTCCCAGAAAAAACAGTCCCAGACAAAACAGTCCCAGACAAAACAGTCCCAGACAAAACAGTCCCAAATTTATGCAAAACATTCCCAGACAAAACAGTCTCGGACAAAACAGTCCCAGACAAAACAGTCTCGGACAAAACAGTCCCAGACAAAACAGTCCCAGACAAAACAGTCCCAGACAAAACAGTCCCAGACAAAACAGTCCCAGAAAAAACAGTCCCAGACAAAACAGTCCCAGAAAAAACAGTCCCAGACAAAACAGTCCCAGACAAAACAGTCCCAGAAAAAACAGTCCCAGAAAAAACAGTCCCAGACAAAACAATCCCAGACAAAACAGTCCCAAATGTATGCAAAACATTCCCAGACAAAACAGTCTCGGACAAAACAGTCCCAGACAAAACAGTCCCAAATGTATGCAAAACATTCCCCGACAAAACAGTCTCGGACAAAATAGTCCCAGACAAAACAGTCCCAGACAAAACAGTCCCAGACAAAACAGTCCCAGACACAACAGTCCCAGAAAAAACAGTCCCAGAAAAAACAGTATCGGACAAAACAGTCCCAGACAAAACAGTCTCGGACAAAACAGTCTCGGACAAAATAGTCCCAGACAAAACAGTCCCAGACAAAACAGTCCCAGACAAAACAGTCCCAGACAAAACAGTCCCAGAAAAAACAGTCCCAGAAAAAACAGTATCGGACAAAACAGTCCCAGACAAAACAGTCTCGGACAAAACATTCCCCGACAAAACAGTCTCGGACAAAATAGTCCCAGACAAAACAGTCCCAGACAAAACAGTCCCAGAAAAAACAGTCCCAGACAAAACACTCCCAGACAAAACAGTCCCAGAAAAAACAGTCCCAGAAAAAACAGTCCCAGACAAAACAGTCCCAGACAAAACAGTCCCAAATGTATGCAAAACATTCCCAGACAAAACAGTCTCAGACAAAACAGTCCCAGACAAAACAGTCCCAGACAAAACAGTCCCAGACAAAACAGTCCCAGACAAAACAGTCCCAGACAAAACAGTCCCAGACAAAACAGTCCCAGACAAAACAGTCCCAGAGAAAACAGTCCCAAATGTATGCAAAACATTCCCAGACAAAACAGTCTCGGACAAAACAGTCCCAGACAAAACAGTCCCAGACAAAACAGTCTCGGAAAAAACAGTCCCAGACAAAACAGTCCCAGACAAAACAGTCCCAGACAAAACAGTCCCAGACAAAACAGTCCCAGACAAAACAGTCCCAGACAAAACATTCCCAGACAAAACAGTCCCAAATGTATGCAAAACATTCCCAGACAAAACAGTCTCGGACAAAACAGTCCCAGACAAAAGAGTCCCAGACAAAACAGTCTCGGACAAAACAGTCCCAGACAAAACAGTCCCAGACAAAACAGTCCCAAATGTATGCAAAACATTCCCAGACAAAACAGTCTCGGAAAAAACAGTCCCAGACAAAACAGTCCCAGACAAAACAGTCCCAGACAAAACAGTCCCAGACAAAACAGTCCCAGACAAAACAGTCCCAGACAAAACAGTCCCAGACAAAACAGTCCCAGACAAAACAGTCCCAAATGTATGCAAAACATTCCCAGACAAAACAGTCTCGGACAAAACAGTCCCAGACAAAACAGTCCCAGACTAAACAATCCCAGACAAAACAGTCCCAGACAAAACAGTCCCAGATAAAACAGTCCCAGTCAAAACAGTCCCAGGCAAAACAGTCGCAGACAAAACAGTCCCAGACAAAACAGTCTCGGACAGAACAGTCCCAAATGTATGCAAAACATTCCCAGACAAAACAGTCTCGGACAAAACAGTCCCAGACAAAACAGTCCCAGACAAAACAGTCCCAGGCAAAACAGTCGCAGACAAAACAGTCCCAGACAAAACAGTCTCGGACAAAACAGTCCCAGACAAAACAGTCCCAGACAAAACAGTCCCAAATGTATGCAAAACATTCCCAGACAAAACAGTCTCGGACAAAACAGTCCCAGACAAAACAGTCCCAGACAAAACAGTCCGAGACAAAACAGTCCCAGACAAAACAGTCCCAAATGTATGCAAAACATTCCCAGACAAAACAGTCTCGGACAAAACAGTCCCAGACAAAACAGTCCCAGACAAAACAGTCTCGGACAAAACAGTCCCAGACAAAACAGTCCCAGACAAAACAGTCCCAAATGTATGCAAAACATTCCCAGACAAAACAGTCTGGGAAAAAACAGTCCCAGACAAAACAGTCCCAGACAAAACAGTCCCAGACAAAACAGTCCCAGACAAAACAGTCCCAGACAAAACAGTCCCAGACAAAACAGTCCCAGACAAAACAGTCCCAGACAAAACAGTCCCAAATGTATGCAAAACTTTCCCAGACAAAACAGTCTCGGACAAAACAGTCCCAGACAAAACAGTCCCAGACTAAACAGTCCCAGACAAAACAGTCCCAGACAAAACAGTCCCAGATAAAACAGTCCCAGTCAAAACAGTCCCAGGCAAAACAGTCGCAGACAAACTAGTCCCAAATGTATGCAAAACATTCCCAGACAAAACAGTCTCGGACAAAACAGTCCCAAATGTATGCAAAACATTCCCAGACAAAACAGTCTCGGACAAAACAGTCCCAGACAAAACAGTCCCAGACAAAACAGTCCCAGGCAAAACAGTCGCAGACAAAACAGTCCCAGACAAAACAGTCTCGGACAAAACAGTCCCAGACAAAACAGTCCCAGACAAAACAGTCCCAAATGTATGCAAAACATTCCCAGACAAAACAGTCTCGGACAAAACAGTCCCAGACAAAACAGTCCCAGACAAAACAGTCTCGGACAAAACAGTCCCAGACAAAACAGTCCCAGACAAAACAGTCCCAAATGTATGCAAAACATTCCCAGACAAAACAGTCTCGGACAAAACAGTCCCAGACAAAACAGTCCCAGACAAAACAGTCTCGGACAAAACAGTCCCAGACAAAACAGTCCCAGACAAAACAGTCCCAAATGTATGCAAAACATTCCCAGACAAAACAGTCTCGGAAAAAACAGTCCCAGACAAAACAGTCCCAGACAAAACAGTCCCAGACAAAACAGTCCCAGACAAAACAGTCCCAGACAAAACAGTCCCAGACAAAACAGTCCCAGACAAAACAGTCCCAGACAAAACAGTCCCAAATGTATGCAAAACTTTCCCAGACAAAACAGTCTCGGACAAAACAGTCCCAGACAAAACAGTCCCAGACTAAACAGTCCCAGACAAAACACTCCCAGACAAAACAGTCCCAGATAAAACAGTCCCAGTCAAAACAGTCCCAGGCAAAACAGTCGCAGACAAAACAGTCCCAAATGTATGCAAAACATTCCCAGACAAAACAGTCTCGGACAAAACAGTCCCAAATGTATGCAAAACATTCCCAGACAAAACAGTCTCGGACAAAACAGTCCCAGACAAAACAGTCCCAGACAAAACAGTCCCAGGCAAAACAGTCGCAGACAAAACAGTCCCAGACAAAACAGTCTCGGACAAAACAGTCCCAGATAAAACAGTCCCAGACAAAACAGTCCCAAATGTATGCAAAACATTCCCAGACAAAACAGTCTCGGACAAAACAGTCCCAGACAAAACAGTCCCAGACAAAACAGTCTCGGACAAAACAGTCCCAGACAAAACAGTCCCAGACAAAACAGTCCCAAATGTATGCAAAACATTCCCAGACAAAACAGTCTCGGAAAAAACAGTCCCAGACAAAACAGTCCCAGACAAAACAGTCCCAGACAAAACAGTCCCAGTCAAAACAGTCCCAGACAAAACAGTCCCAGACAAAACAGTCCCAGACAAAACAGTCCCAGACAAAACAGTCCCAAATGTATGCAAAACTTTCCCAGACAAAACAGTCTCGGACAAAACAGTCCCAGACAAAACAGTCCCAGACTAAACAGTCCCAGACAAAACAGTCCCAGACAAAACAGTCCCAGATAAAACAGTCCCAGTCAAAACAGTCCCAGGCAAAACAGTCGCAGACAAAACAGTCCCAGACAAAACAGTCTCGGACAAAACAGTCCCAAATGTATGCAAAACATTCCCAGACAAAACAGTCTCGGACAAAACAGTCCCAGACAAAACAGTCCCAGACAAAACAGTCCCAGGCAAAACAGTCGCAGACAAAACAGTCCCAGACAAAACAGTCTCGGACAAAACAGTCCCAGACAAAACAGTCCCAGACAAAACAGTCCCAAATGTATGCAAAACATTTCCAGACAAAACAGTATCGGACAAAACAGTCCCAGACAAAACAGTCCCAGACAAAACAGTCCGAGACAAAACAGTCCCAGACAAAACAGTCCCAAATGTATGCAAAACATTCCCAGACAAAACATTCTCGGACAAAACAGTCCCAGACAAAACAGTCCCAGACAAAACAGTCCCAGGCAAAACAGTCGCAGACAAAACAGTCCCAGACAAAACAGTCTCGGACAAAACAGTCCCAGACAAAACAGTCCCAGACAAAACAGTGCCAAATGTATGCAAAACATTCCCAGACAAAACAGTCTCGGACAAAACAGTCCCAGACAAAACAGTCCCAGACAAAACAGTCCCAGACAAAACAGTCCCAGACAAAACAGTCCCAGACAAAACAGTCCCAGACAAAACAGTCCCAAATGTATGCAAAACATTCCCAGACAAAACAGTCTCGGACAAAACAGTCCCAGACAAAACAGTCCCAGACAAAACAGTCTCGGACAAAACAGTCCCAGACAAAACAGTCCCAGACAAAACAGTCCCAGACAAAACAGTCCCAAATGTATGCAAAACATTCCCAGACAAAACAGTCTCGGAAAAAACAGTCCCAGACAAAACAGTCCCAGACAAAACAGTCCCAGACAAAACAGTCCCAGACAAAACAGTCCCAGACAAAACAGTCCCAGACAAAACAGTCCCAGACAAAACAGTCCCAAATGTATGCAAAACATTCCCAGACAAAACAGTCTCGGACAAAACAGTCCCAGACAAAACAGTCCCAGACTAAACAGTCCCAGACAAAACAGTCCCAGACAAAACAGTCCCAGATAAAACAGTCCCAGTCAAAACAGTCCCAGACAAAACAGTCCCTGACAAAACAGTCCCAGACAAAAGAGTCCCAGTCAAAACAGTCCCAGACAAAACAGTCCCTGACAAAACAGTCCCAGACAAAAGAGTCCCAGATGTATGCAAAACATTCCCAGACAAAACGGTCTCGGACAAAACAGTCCCAGACAAAACAGTCCCAGACAAAACAGTCCCAGACAAAACAGTCCCAGACAAAACAGTCCCAGACAAAACAGTCCCAGACAAAACAGTCCCAGACAAAACAGTCCCAGACAAAACAGTGTCAGACAAAACAGTCCCAGACAAAACAGTCCCAGACAAAACAGTCCCGATCAAAACAGTCCCAAATGTATGCAAAACATTCCCAGACAAAACAGTCTAGGACAAAACAGTCCCAGGCAAAACAGTCCCAGACAAAACAGTCCCTGACAAAACAGTCCCAGACAAAAGAGTCCCAGTCAAAACAGTCCCAGACAAAACAGTCCCTGACAAAACAGTCCCAGACAAAAGAGTCCCAGATGTATGCAAAACATTCCCAGACAAAACGGTCTCGGACAAAACAGTCCCAGACAAAACAGTCCCAGACAAAACAGTCCCAGACAAAACAGTCCCAGACAAAACAGTCCCTGACAAAACAGTCCCAGACAAAAGAGTCCCAGTCAAAACAGTCCCAGACAAAACAGTCCCTGACAAAACAGTCCCAGACAAAAGAGTCCCAGATGTATGCAAAACATTCCCAGACAAAACGGTCTCGGACAAAACAGTCCCAGACAAAACAGTCCCAGACTAAACAGTCCCAGACAAAACAGTCCCAGACAAAACAGTCCCAGATAAAACAGTCCCAGTCAAAACAGTCCCAGACAAAACAGTCCCTGACAAAACAGTCCCAGACAAAAGAGTCCCAGTCAAAACAGTCCCAGACAAAACAGTCCCTGACAAAACAGTCCCAGACAAAAGAGTCCCAGATGTATGCAAAACATTCCCAGACAAAACGGTCTCGGACAAAACAGTCCCAGACAAAACAGTCCCAGACAAAACAGTCCCAGACAAAACAGTCCCAGACAAAACAGTCCCAGACAAAACAGTCCCAGACAAAACAGTCCCAGACAAAACAGTCCCAGACAAAACAGTCCCAGACAAAACAGTGTCAGACAAAACAGTCCCAGACAAAACAGTCCCAGACAAAACAGTCCCGATCAAAACAGTCCCAGACAAAACAGTCCCAGACAAAACAGTCCCAGACAAAACAGTCCCAGACAAAACAGTCCCAGACAAAACAGTCCCAGACAAAACAGTCCCAGTCAAAACAGTCCCAGACAAAACAGTCCCTGACAAAACAGTCCCAGACAAAAGAGTCCCAGTCAAAACAGTCCCAGACAAAACAGTCCCTGACAAAACAGTCCCAGACAAAAGAGTCCCAAATGTATGCAAAACATTCCCAGACAAAACAGTCTAGGACAAAACAGTCCCAGGCAAAACAGTCCCAGACAAAACAGTCCCTGACAAAACAGTCCCAGACAAAAGAGTCCCAGTCAAAACAGTCCCAGACAAAACAGTCCCTGACAAAACAGTCCCAGACAAAAGAGTCCCAGATGTATGCAAAACATTCCCAGACAAAACGGTCTCGGACAAAACAGTCCCAGACAAAACAGTCCCAGACAAAACAGTCCCAGACAAAACAGTCCCAGACAAAACAGTCCCAGTCAAAACAGTCCCAGACAAAACAGTCCCTGACAAAACAGTCCCAGACAAAAGAGTCCCAGTCAAAACAGTCCCAGACAAAACAGTCCCTGACAAAACAGTCCCAGACAAAAGAGTCCCAGATGTATGCAAAACATTCCCAGACAAAACGGTCTCGGACAAAACAGTCCCAGACAAAACAGTCCCAGACAAAACAGTCCCAGACAAAACAGTCCCAGACAAAACGGTCCCAGACAAAACAGTCCCAGACAAAACAGTCCCAGACAAAACAGTCCCAGACAAAACAGTCCCTGACAAAACAGTCCCAGACAAAAGAGTCCCAGTCAAAACAGTCCCAGACAAAACAGTCCCTGACAAAACAGTCCCAGACAAAAGAGTCCCAGATGTATGCAAAACATTCCCAGACAAAACGGTCTCGGACAAAACAGTCCCAGACAAAACAGTCCCAGACAAAACAGTCCCAGACAAAACAGTCCCAGATAAAACAGTCCCAGTCAAAACAGTCCCAGACAAAACAGTCCCTGACAAAACAGTCCCAGACAAAAGAGTCCCAGTCAAAACAGTCCCAGACAAAACAGTCCCTGACAAAACAGTCCCAGACAAAAGAGTCCCAGATGTATGCAAAACATTCCCAGACAAAACGGTCTCGGACAAAACAGTCCCAGACAAAACAGTCCCAGACAAAACAGTCCCAGACAAAACAGTCCCAGACAAAACAGTCCCAGACAAAACAGTCCCAGACAAAACAGTCCCAGACAAAACAGTCCCAGACAAAACAGTCCCAGACAAAACAGTGTCAGACAAAACAGTCCCAGACAAAACAGTCCCAGACAAAACAGTCCCGATCAAAACAGTCCCAAATGTATGCAAAACATTCCCAGACAAAACAGTCTAGGACAAAACAGTCCCAGGCAAAACAGTCCCAGACCAAACAGTCCCAGACAAAACAGTCCCAGACAAAACAGTCCCAGACAAAACAGTCCCAGACAAAACAGTCCCAGACAAAACAGTCCCAGACAAAACAGTCCCAGACAAAACAGTCCCAGACAAAACAGTCCCAAATGTATGCAAAACATTCCCAGACAAAACAGTCTCGGACAAAACAGTCCCAGACAAAACAGTCCCAGACAAAACAGTCCCAAATGTATGCAAAACTTTCCCAGACAAAACAGTCCCAGACAAAACAGTCCCAGACAAAACAGTCCCAGCCAAAACAGTCCCAAATGTATGCAAAACATTCCCAGAAAAAACAGTCTCGGACAAAACAGTCCCAGACAAAATAGTCCCAGACAAAACAGTCCCAGACAAAACAGTCCCAGACAAAACAGTCCCAGACAAAACAGTCCCAGACAAAACAGTCCCAAATGTATGCAAAACATTCCCAGACAAAACAGTCTCGGACAAAACAGTCCCAGACAAAACAGTCCCAGACCAAACAGTCCCAGACAAAACAGTCCCAGACAAAACAGTCCCTGGCAAAACAGTCCCAGACAAAACAGTCCCAGACAAAACAGTCCCAGACAAAACAGTCCCAGACAAAACAGTCCCAGACAAAACAGTCCCAGACAAAACAGTCCCAAATGTATGCAAAACATTCCCAGACAAAACAGTCTCGGACAAAACAGTCCCAGACAAAACAGTCCCAGACAAAACAGTCCCAATTGTATGCAAAACATTCCCAGACAAAACAGTCCCAGACAAAACAGTCCCAGACAAAACAGTCCCAGCCAAAACAGTCCCAAATGTATGCGAAACATTCCCAGACAAAACAGTCTCGGACAAAACAGTCCCAGACAAAACAGTCCCACAAAACAGTCCCAGACAAAACAGTCCCAGACAAAACAGTCCCAGACAAAACAGTCCCAGACAAAACAGTCCCAGACAAAACAGTCCCAAATGTATGCAAAACATTCCCAGACAAAACAGTCTCGGACAAAACAGTCCCAGACAAAACAGTCCCAGACAAAACAGTTCCAAATGTATGCAAAACATTCCCAGACAAAACAGTCTCGGACAAAACATTCCCAGACAAAACAGTCCCAGACAAAACAGTCCCAGACAAAACAGTCCCAGACAAAACAGTCCCAGACAAAACAGTCCCAGACAAAACAGTCCCAGACAAAACAGTCCCAAATGCATGCAAAACATTCCCAGACAAAACAGTCTCGGACAAAACAGTACCAGACAAAACAGTCCCAGACAAAACAGTCCCAAATGCATGCAAAATATTCCCAGACAAAACAGTCTCGGACAAAACAGTCCCAGACAAAACAGTCCCAGACAAAACAGTCCCAGACATAACAGTCCCAGACAAAACAGTCCCAGACAAAACAGTCCCAGACAAAACAGTCCCAGACAAAACAGTCCCAGACAAAACAGTCCCAGATAAAACAGTCCCAGTCAAAACAGTCCCAGACAAAACAGTCTCGGACAAAACAGTACCAGACAAAACAGTCCCAAACAAAACAGTCCCAAATGCATGCAAAATATTCCCAGACAAAACAGTCTCGGACAAAACAGTCCCAGACAAAACAGTCCCAGACAAAACATTCCCAGACAAAACAGTCTCGGACAAAACAGTCCCAGACAAAACAGTCCCAGACTAAACAGTCCCAGACAAAACAGTCCCAGACAAAACAGTCCCAGATAAAACAGTCCCAGTCAAAACAGTCCCAGACAAAACAGTCCCTGACAAAACAGTCCCAGACAGAAGAGTCCCAGATGTATGCAAAACATTCCCAGACAAAACGGTCTCGGACAAAACAGTCCCAGACAAAACAGTCCCAGACAAAACAGTCCCAGACAAAACAGTCCCAGACAAAACAGTCCCAGACAAAACAGTCCCAGACAAAACAGTCCCAGACAAAACAGTCCCAGCAAAACATTCCCAGACAAAACAGTCTCGGACAAAACAGTCCCAGACAAAACAGTCCCAGACAAAACATTCCCAGACAAAACAGTCTCGGACAAAACAGTCCCAGACAAAACAGTCCCAGACTAAACAGTCCCAGACAAAACAGTCCCAGACAAAACAGTCCCAGATAAAACAGTCCCAGTCAAAACAGTCCCAGACAAAACAGTCCCTGACAAAACAGTCCCAGACAGAAGAGTCCCAGATGTATGCAAAACATTCCCAGACAAAACGGTCTCGGACAAAACAGTCCCAGACAAAACAGTCCCAGACAAAACAGTCCCAGACAAAACAGTCCCAGACAAAACAGTCCCTGACAAAACAGTCCCAGACAGAAGAGTCCCAGATGTATGCAAAACATTCCCAGACAAAACGGTCTCGGACAAAACAGTCCCAGACAAAACAGTCCCAGACAAAACAGTCCCAGACAAAACAGTCCCAGACAAAACAGTCCCAGACAAAACAGTCCCAGACAAAACAGTCCCAGACAAAACAGTCCCAGACAAAACAGTCCCAGATAAAACAGTCCCAGACAAAACAGTCCCAGATAAAACAGTCCCAGTCAAAACAGTCCCAGACAAAACAGTCCCAGACAAAACAGTCCCAGACAAAACAGTCCCAGACAAAACAGTCCCAGACAAAACAGTCCCAGACAAAACAGTCCCAGACAAAACAGTCCCAGATAAAACAGTCCCAGTCAAAACAGTCCCAGACAAAACAGTCTCGGACAAAACTGTACCAGACAAAACAGTCCCAAACAAAACAGTCCCAAATGCATGCAAAATATTCCCAGACAAAACAGTCTCGGACAAAACAGTCCCAGACAAAACAGTCCCAGACAAAACATTCCCAGATAAAACAGTCTCGGACAAAACAGTCCCAGACAAAACAGTCCCAGACTAAACAGTCCCAGACAAAACAGTCCCAGAAAAAACAGTCCCAGATAAAACAGTCCCAGTCAAAACAGTCCCAGACAAAACAGTCCCTGACAAAACAGTCCCAGACAGAAGAGTCCCAGATGTATGCAAAACATTCCCAGACAAAACGGTCTCGGACAAAACAGTCCCAGACAAAACAGTCCCAGACAAAACAGTCCCAGACAAAACAGTCCCAGACAAAACAGTCCCAGACAAATTAGTCCCAGACAAAACAGTCCCAGACAAAACAGTCCCAGACAAAACAGTGTCAGACAAAACAGTCCCAGACAAAACAGTCCCAGACAAAACAGTCCCGATCAAAACAGTCCCAAATGTATGCAAAACATTCCCAGACAAAACAGTCTAGGACAAAACAGTCCCAGACAAAACAGTCCCAGACCAAACAGTCCCAGACAAAACAGTCCCAGACAAAACAGTCCCAGACAAAACAGTCCCAGACAAAACAGTCCCAGACAAAACAGTCCCAGACAAAACAGTCCCAGACAAAACAGTCCCAGACAAAACAGTCCCAGACAAAACAGTCCCAAATGTATGCAAAACATTCCCAAACAAAACAGTCTCGGACAAAACAGTCCCAGACAAAACAGTCCCAGACAAAACAGTCCCAAATGTATGCAAAACTTTCCCAGACAAATTAGCCCCAGACAAAACAGTCCCAGACAAAACAGTCCCAGCCAAAACAGTCCCAAATGTATGCAAAACATTCCCAGACAAAACAGTCTCGGACAAAACAGTCCCAGAAAAAATAGTCCCAGACAAAACAGTCCCAGACAAAACAGTCCCAGACAAAACAGTCCCAGACAAAACAGTCCCAGACAAAACAGTCCCAAATGTATGCAAAACATTCCCAGACAAAACAGTCTCGGACAAAACAGTCCCAGACAAAACAGTCCCAGACCAAACAGTCCCAGACAAAACAGTCCCAGACAAAACAGTCCCTGGCAAAACAGTCCCAGACAAAACAGTCCCAGACAAAACAGTCCCAGACAAAACAGTCCCAGACAAAACAGTCCCAGACAAAACAGTCCCAGACAAAACAGTCCCAAATGTATGCAAAACATTCCCAGACAAAACAGTCTCGGACAAAACAGTCCCAGACAAAACAGTCCCAGACAAAACAGTCCCAAATGTATGCAAAACATTCCCAGACAAAACAGTCCCAGACAAAAGAGTCCCAGACAAAACAGTCCCAGCCAATACAGTCCCAAATGTATGCGAAACATTCCCACACAAAACAGTCTCGGACAAAACAGTCCCAGACAAAACAGTCCCACAAAACAGTCCCAGACAAAACAGTCCCAGACAAAACAGTCCCAGACAAAACAGTCCCAGACAAAACAGTCCCAGACAAAACAGTCCCAGACAAAACGGTCCCAAATGTATGCAAAACATTCCCAGACAAAACAGTCTCGGACAAAACAGTCCCAGACAAAACAGTCCCAGACAAAATAGTTCCAAATGTATGCAAAACATTCCCAGACAAAATAGTCTCGGACAAAACAGTCCCAGACAAAACAGTCCCAGACAAAACAGTCCCAGACAAAACAGTCCCAGACAAAACAGTCCCAGACAAAACAGTCACAGACAAAACAGTCCCAAATGTATGCAAAACATTCCCAGACAAAACAGTCTCGGACAAAACAGTACCAGACAAAACAGTCCCAGACAAAACAGTCCCAAATGCATGCAAAATATTCCCAGACAAAACAGTCTCGGACAAAACAGTCCCAGACAAAACAGTCCCAGACAAAACAGTCCCAGACAAAACAGTCCCAGACAAAACAGTCCCAGACAAAGCAGTCCCAGACAAAACAGTCCCAGACAAAACAGTCCCAAATGTATGCAAAACATTCCCAGACAAAACAGTCTCGGACAAAACAGTCCCAGACGAAACAGTCCCAGACGAAACAGTCCCAGACAAAACAGTCCCCAATGTATGCAAAACATTCCCAGACAAAACAGTCTCGGACAAAACAGTCCCAGACAAAACAGTCCCAAATGTATGCAAAACATTCCCAGACATAACAGTCTCGGACAAAACAGTCCCAGACAAAACAGTCCCAGACAAAACAGTCCCAAATGTATGCAAAACTTTCCCAGACAAAACAGTCTCGGACAAAACAGTCCCAGACAAAACAGTCCCAGACAAAACAGTCCCAGACAAAACAGTCCCAGACAAAGCAGTATCAAATGTATGCAAAACATTCCCAGACAGAACAGTCTCGGACAAAACAGTCCCAGACAAAACAGTCCCAGACAAAACAGTCCCAGACAAAACAGTCCCAAATGTATGCAAAACATTCCCAGGCAAAACAGTCTCGGACAAAACAGTCCCAGACAAAACAGCCCCAGACAAAACAGTCCCAGACAAAGAGTCCCAAATGTATGCAAAACATTCCCAGACAAAACAGTCCCAGACAAAACAGTCCCAGACAAAACAGTCCCAGACAAAACAGTCCCAGACAAAACAGTCCCAGACAAAACAGTCCCAGACAAAACAGTCCCAGACAAAACAGTCCCAGACAAAACAGTCCCAAATGTATGCAAAACATTCCCAGACAAAACAGTCTCGGACAAAACAGTCCCAGACAAAACAGTCCCAGACAAAACAGTCCCAAATGTATGCAAAACATTCCCAGACAAAACAGTCTCGGACAAAACAGTCCCAGACAAAACAGTCCCAGACAAAACAGTCGCAGACAAAACAGTCCCAGACAAAACAGTACCAAATGTATGCAAAACATTCCCAGACAGAACAGTCTCGGACAAAACAGTCCCAGACAAAACAGTCCCAGACAAAACAGTCCCAGACAAAACAGTCCCAAATGTATGCAAAACATTCCCAGGCAAAACAGTCTCGGACAAAACAGTCCCAGACAAAACAGTCCCAGACAAAACAGTCCCAGACAAAACAGTCCCAAATGTATGCAAAACATTCCCAGACAAAACAGTCCCAGAAAAAACAGTCCCAGACAAAACAGTCCCAGACAAAACAGTCCCAGACAAAACAGTCCCAGACAAAACAGTCCCAGACAAAACAGTCCCAGACAAAACAGTCCCAGACAAAACAGTCCCAAATGTATGCAAAACATTCCCAGACAAAACAGTCTCGGACAAAACAGTCCCAGACAAAACAGTCCCAGACAAAACAGTCTCGGACAAAACAGTCCCAGACAAAACAGTCCCAGACAAAACATTCCCAGACAAAACAGTCCCAGACAAAACAGTCCCAGACAAAACAGTCCCAGACAAAACAGTCCCAGACAAAACAGTCCCAGACAAAACAGTCCCAGACAAAACAGTCCCAGACAAAACAGTCCCAGACAAAACAGTCCCAGACAAAACAGTCCCAGACAAAACAGTCGCAGACAAAACAGTCCCAGACAAAACAGTCCCAGACAAAACAGTCTCGGACAAAACAGTCCCAGACAAAACAGTCCCAGACAA
>NW_027453542.1:0-15323 GCF_964194025.1 Convolutriloba macropyga | reverse complement strand
CCTGCACGCAACTTGTCGATCCCCATGCACGCGTTGGACATTTAGCGGACTACCCATTTCAACATTTCGCGCGAGGCCCCCAGGGTCGGCCCATCCAGGGACCTGGGGCATGGGAGGAATTTGCGTATGAATCGGCTGTGGCACAAGGCCGTGGCACTCTGCTGTGGCAGGCACGGCTGCCGGCTGCGGTTGACGTGCGCCAACTACAGTGTATCAAGGGATGGTTTCACGCTGATAACGGCACCAGCTATTGGCAGACGTGCTGCACGAGTGGTATTCAACTCGCAGACGGAGGCTGAAGAGCTGCAGCGATCACAGAGACCTTCAGGTCCCGCGCGTGGCCCAAGCTGTGGCTGCCTAGCTGTGCGGACGGATCAAGTTTGACAATTGATCAACTGGCACATCACGTCCCACGTGCTGTTGTTCTTCAGGATCTGTGCCCCTTGTCCCTCTTCTCGTCGCAGCCTCCCTCGTACAGAGGGCAGCCCTGCACATTTTCCGGCTCGTAATTACATTCACATACTGCACTTAGAACAACAGAGAAGCTTGCTACTATGCTGCACGCGTCCTGTGCCGAGCTGCAGTGCGGTATGCGATATGGAGGTAGGTCACACGTTCTTCAGGTGTTGTGGAACCACCAAACAGTGATGTGGGGACCAGCGATCGCTTGCGGTGCGTTCCACACGGTTCAGACCCATGGCAAGAGTAACGGCTGTCAGTCATTGATTTACGCTCAACCATGGAAAAGAGACGAGGGATGTTGTTAAACATACATAGTTGCAGTTGGTTGGGCTCCAAAGTGCACTGCACTCTCCTCAGAGTGGCGCGCCGCACTAGCTCTCGGCTCCAAACTATTGCAACACAAAGCAAATCCCTGCATGCCCTTGCCTCGGTCCCTACCATGCACACGGCTGACTTCGGCTTCCCATCCCCATCCCCACTGGGCACAGACAGACAGAATCTATGTTACCTACAAGAGCTCATTGTATGTGTGAACCTGTCTCTGAGCGTCGCTCAACGCCTCCGCATACTGCTGCTGCTGCTGCTGCTGTTGCTGCACCTCGCCCTCGCGCACGGATGACGGCATTTGATACAGCTCCGCGCGCGCCGTCCCTGGAAACCTTTGGTCTCCATGTCCGTCGTCAACTGGCGTGGCGACGGTGCTCTGCTCCAACATGAAGTTGCGTGCCTCTTCGTTCTCCTCGTCCTCCTCCGGCTCCGCGGGGCCGCCATCCCCTAAGTCCTCGTCCACCTCCTCCTCCTCAGCATCCACCAGTGGGGCGTCCGCCTCCCGCTGAAGCCTCGCGGCGGCGTCCGCCGGCAGCCCGCAGAGGGGGTCGTCGTTCTCTGAGCAGATTGTGATCCGACCCTCCTTCTGCAGCTGTCTTATGAATTGTGCCTCACCCTCGAAGTAATGGACCGAGCTCGAGGCTGTCGTATGCTCCCGCGGCATGCACGCCTCACAGTCCTGTGTCGCACATCACGCGGCGGAAGCGAAGGTCAGACATAGGCAAATCGTTTTTCGAGTACTACTCCGCGCCCCTCTTCCCTCCTCCCCCTGTTCGCACCCTCAGCCTCCCTCCACGGGAGGCCAGTATCAGCACCAGGCGCATGGCAGCACTTACCGAGTAGTAGTGGTATGGTGCGGACTCTGTCCCATTGGCTGGAGCGCCAAAGCCAAAGAGCGCCACGTTGTCGCATTGCTTCATCATGGTGATGAGGGCCATGACGCCAGTTGTAGGGCGAGCGCCCTGACCCTGGATAACATGTCAGCAGTGGGTCGGTGACTCTGGAATAGGGGTTGAGTACTGATGGTTGCTGCCCTCCTCCAACTGCAACATACGATACTTTGCGCCCAAAGCACTCCCCACCCAGTTCCGCTCGTCCCTCCATGGCACAGTTGTAAAACCCTTACTCGTACCTTGGGTATCTTGACATCATAGCAGGACATCATCCTGCTGTACCATTCCAACAACATGTCCTCCACGATCTGCCGACCGCACACAACAAATGGACAGGAAAGCTTAAACTATGGACCCTCGCGTCGGGAAAGGCAGGTGGGCTGGGTTTCTCAGCACTGCAAGCAAAGGATTCGCTCTTGTGGCTGCCTGTGGCAGCATTCCTGGGCCCACCCGCCTCACCTCTCGGGTCCTCCCGCTCTCCACCACCATACTGACGTCGGGGCGGAGCTTGCGGGCAGCACGGATGAAGCTTTCCATCTCACCCCTCAGTGAGGTCGTCTCAGTCACGAGGATGACAGTCGTGTTTTTCTCAAGCGGAAAATAGCCGTCATTAACCTACGGACCAGACAAAACACACGTATTGTCATGCCTGCGGCGGACGGCGGAGGGGGCTGCGAGCTCGACCGGATCCTTCTCCATGTTCCCATGGCAAGGCTGTCACACCTTAACCTCTGAGTCGCCGACCCCTTGCAGTACATCGTTGAGCTTGTTGATGACAGGACCGTCCACCGGCACACGCGAGAGCATCTCCAGCGTGACCCCGAGGCGCTTCAACGCGGCGCTCCCTGTTCCAGTGGAGATGGACGGCGGGCTCAACCACGGAACGGGGGATGAGAAGGAAGCAGCATGGAGATCAACTGGGAGAAGCTGGCAGCCAGGTGTGGGTTGATGCGGTAAGGATGCGGTAAGTTGAGGTGCGCTTACGTGACAGCATTTCAAGTGTCTCATCTCCGCCTGTGGCGTTCCACTCGGCACGCACATCCTGTGGACAACACACCCAATAGGATTCTTTTCAGTGAATGGGAGGACATCCCCCATGGCTCTCCGCTCAGCTGGGCACCCCCCCCCCCCCCTCTTTCCCCTCCTCCGACAACAAAACACACGCGCACAGACCGGCCGAGTGTTCCTCTTCTGGTGCCCAGACTGCCCCCAGATACTGCTACTCCACTCAGCCTATCGGATCTCTGCAAACGGTGGCATCCACCCCTGACTCGCCATATTGCCATGGGTGCCCTGCCATGCGGGGAACTGGATAGGTTGCCGATGGAATGGGCACAGCTAATGGCCCGCTGGATCCTTCCTGCGAACCGGCTTCCACAAGTCCTTGCGTTCCTCAGTTACCCAGCCCTCCCTCCAGGTCCTTTCCGAACTCCTCATCGCTCAGAAGCCCTTTCCACTCGTCTATCAGCGCAGCAGCCAAGTGGGTGCCTCACCCCGCTCGCAGCCGAGACCACCAAGGACTTTATGCTCCGCAGTTTGTTGTACCGATCATCCATGGCCACTTGGTAGCGGCGCGCCATCGCCCTGTTCATGAGCCGGAAGGTGGTTTTCGCGCCGACAAAATTCGTGTATCCCTGCAGACCATCACCAAACAGAGCCGGTCGCTCGCTGACAGTGCGCCCCCAGTACTGCTGCAACCATCCATGCACTGCTGCCGCGGACAAGGCCAAGGCTGGAAGTGTACGGGTTGGGAGGCGGGGTCACCTTTATTGGGGCCTGGTTGGTTCGGATCACCGCATCAAATGCATTGATGGTCCGGCCGTAGTTGGAAAGCCTCATGTGTCCACTGCTCGTTCAGTTCAAAGGGCAGAAGCAGGTGTGAGTGCACGAGCCAGTCCCCTTATGCGTAGCTGTCTGCTCGCTGGCCACTGTGTCCCGCCGCTCACTTACAGGGACTGCATTTGCTTGCATGCTTCCCTGCTCAACGCGGGTCAGCCTCTGCTGCCTCTCTATCCATCAGTCTGTCAATTGTTCCCCCCTCGGTCTGCAGTCCCAATCAATACGTCTATGAAATCAATGTCAAGGGAGACAGTGTGTGTGTGTGTGTGTGTGTGTGTGTGCTTATATTTTGGGTGTGTGTGTGTGTGTGTGTGTGTGTGTGTGGGCGGGGGGGGGGGGGGGGGTTGGTTCCAAGCATCCCACGGACTGTGAAACTGCGTCCATACCTGTTGCCAACCACTGCGCACGAGCCGTATCTTGTCACGTTGCGGGAATTGGTGTAGCTCTCCCAGTTTGGATGGATGTACTTCCCAGCAAACTCCTGCAGACATGTGATGGCATTAAAGCCAGGGTGAACAGATACCAAAGAGAGGGCATGGTTTCTGAGGTGGTGCCATACAGATGGAATGCAAGCAAGCATTTCAGAAAAATAAATGCCACGGGGTAAGATGGGGAGGTCGAAGGGGGCGGCCCCAGGGGGGGGGAGGGGGCGGGGGATCGAACCGGGTCGAAGTAGCCGGTCCCAAGGAAATGGTCTAGCCGCTCTCGAGTGAGGAACAGGTGGTTCCCTATCCGCTTCAAGGCAGTGTTGAGTACGTCTCCAGCGGTTCTGTGGGCAGAAGACACCCGTTGAGATGTGGGCTGAAGAAAATGCTGCCACCGCAGGATGTGAGTGCGGAATCAAGATATGGCAGTGAGGAAACGATCGATCGAGGGAGACTGTACAGAGCCAGATCGTGAGTTGGAGCAGACCGGGATGTGGCGGGTGGGGTGGGGGGATTCCAGAGGGTAACTGGGGTGGTGGTGTCGGGCCCCAGATAGTCTTTCACCTGGCACGGCACACAGAGCGCTGGGACTGAACTATGGGGTAAGTCCTTCTGGGCGGCAGCGATTCCAAGGAGATTGGTCGGGGGCGATCGGGCGGGGTTTTCTCATGAGTGACAGTGACTTTCGTCTTGTATTTGACTTTCTTCCTGATGCCGTCTACGGTTTTGTACTTCCGCATTATCCGTACAGGATGGGGGTGAGACCTGCGGTCTCCGTTATCATGTTTGTTGTAGCTTCCTGTGGTTCAAGTAGGTGAGGTCAGTCAGGGACCCGTAACCAGGCTTCATGCGCTCTCTCAGGTCACGACTGGTCTCGGTGGTGGGCGAGCCTGCACAGCTGGCAGGGCAGCGACAAGGAGAGAGACCCACGGGGAGGGACGAGGAGACCGACAGGGGGGAGAGGGCGGCGTACTGGTGATCCGTTGTCTTGCAGAACCCTCCTGTGGGCCTCTCAGAGTGAGTGCCGTGCTATGCCACGAGAAGGACAATAAGACTAAGATGGCAAGGCCCCGTGTGAGTGCTGCTGCCTGCGGGGGAAGGGGGGGGGGGGGGGGGGGACAATTACAGGTCAGCGGGGAGGGCACTGATCGCTTGCTCAGTGTCGCAACAGGTGCGTGATTTCATGTAACTTCCCTTTGTTCACAGTGCTGGAAGGAGAATTGAGAGAAACGGTCACAAGTTTCACACATTGCATGGTCTATTGGACCCCAGGATGAAGACAATTTCATTGGCATGATGAATTCCAGGACCCAGAATTTCTGTAGGCCTGAATCCCGTACCTTGATGAAGCCCATACTGCACACTCACTCAGGCGCCCCGCAGCACTGGGCGTTGAGCCTGTGCTTGGATACACCAAACGAACAAAACTTGGTGTCTGCTGGGCTATCAGAGTTCAGGCTCGGGACCACCATGGGGGGGATGAAGGGGGGCGGGAGGCAAATCTACCCCTTTTGGGTCTAAGGATGCAAAGATATTAGGGCGTTGCGGCTCATCTATCCCTCCACCTGGTCTGGCCGCAGTTTGTCCAGGTGACAAGCACTAGAGGAGCGAAACAGGGAGGGCGAGACAAATGGACTATACACAGGCTGGATTCAACAGGCGTAGGGATACATGTGGGTTGCCAGAGACGGGATGAGATAAGAGGAAAGAGGTTGAAGGGGCAAGTTAGCGATGCTATCAGTGCCTACTGCCTCCTGTAGGGAGTGAGGCATTTGCAGTAGTGGCAGAGCAGTCTGGGGAGCGCACCAGCAACGGGCCGAGAGCGGTGCCACAAACCTTCGCAGCTGTGCAATGAGAATCCGGCTTGTCGATAGCAGCAGACTCCCAACGACAGCTGATTTCACTCTACGGGTTGGTCCGCAAGGTCGGCAGTTCGAACACCGGTCCGGCGGCAGACCAAGCCGGCCAGCGCCAAGGTTGCCGTTGGAGATGGCCGAAAATTTTCCCTCTCTTATGCAAATAGGAAGGTAGGTAGGTACCTACTGCATATGTACGTTTTATCGTATCCCCACACGGTTGAACTCCCCGCCACGCCGTTGAGGGTCAGAGCAGCTGATGCGATGATTCGAAAGCCGGACAAACGGCACATGCATCGGAGGCGAGGTGGTAACTTGTTGGGCAGTCTTGGAGCATGAGCGGGTGACTAACTGGTCGAGGGCCTTCGACCACGGTGCGACTGTGCTCCAGCCAGAGGTGCCAGCCTGCCAGTCAGCTGGGAGGAGTCGTCCCGGCCGGGACCCGGCCACGTCCAGGCCCGCAGGCCGGCCTCTCTCTAGATAGAGCTCTAGAGAGGTAGGTAGGTAGGTAGGGTACCTCGTCCTTCGTACGAGTATACATACACTGATAGTAGGTAGGTGCACTAGGATACATCCAAGACCCTCTCTCTAGATCGGTCAGTTACTACTCGTATGCTGGGTATCTCGCGGTACCCTACTTTAGTAGTACCTGCCTGGTGTAGGAACTCCGCACTAGAGAGGCTCTCCCTCTCTAGCTCTCTCGAGAGATAGGATGGGTGTACGTACGAGTACTAGTCCCAGTACCCTACCCGACGACCAACCTACGCGAGTAGGTATAACGGTGCTAGGTACCTAGCTAGTACCTCTTTAATACTCGTAAGCACCCGTGTGTCCTGCTGTAGAGGTAGGTACTCGTAGTAGGATACAGATAGGAGATACCTGGCAAGCCCATGCAGCCGTTCCCGTCGCGAGAATATTGTGTTTCAAGTAAATTGGATATGCGCTCATCAGTCGTTGTAGTCGATGTTTGACTGCATGTAGGAGATAGAGATAGTGCGATCGTTGACCGGCATCGACCGAGTACTCGTACCGACAGCGATCAAAAGCTTGCGCGCATGCTCGTAAAAATCATGGCGGCTGTACATAGTGCACACAGAGTACATAGTACCAGTACTCGTACTCGTATTTATCTTTACAGAGTGCAGAGAATTCTAGCATGAGGTGCCTCTCGGTAGGGTACGTGCCTACCCTACGACTACCTACCCGCCAGGGTCAGGACTCAGGACTCAGGAGGTGGCCGGGACGCCGGGTCCAGGATCCGGCCCTAGCTAAGGATACCTAGAGCCGCTCTCTAGCTACGAGTAGAGAGCTGCTATCTATCTATATCGCAAGCACTACTGTACCCTACTCGTACTGTACGAGTAGAGAGAGGCCGCACGCTCGTGTGTAGGGCCGGTAGGTAGGTAGGTACCTAGGGTACGCACACGGCACATGTGTCAGGACGGGACAGGGACAGCCTGGCTGCACACGTCATTAGGTCTTACAAGTTTTCATCACAATACACGGACTTGTCTTACAAGGCGGTCGGGGGGAAGCCAAAGGCACAAAGAGCCCGAGACCAGGTGCGCTCCTGCCCCGGTCTGGGCTTAGTGTACGTCTCTAGTCTCTATCCTTAATAATCCGTGGCAATGTTCTAGCGATTCCTAGACGCGTGATCTGCCGGGTACTACACCTAGCCCGATGTACTGTTATAGTACTGCTCCGCCCTTGGGCGTCCTTGTAAGGATTATTATGCTACTGGCAGGCCTCGTGGCCCGTGTGGTACGTCACATGCATTTTCCTTGGGCGGGTGGGCTGGGAAACAGGTCGAAACACTTGTGCCTGTCTGATGGCAGTCCCCGAATGACTGTTCACCGACCGGCCCGGCACCTATATACATACTCCCGGAGTATGCCGGGCTGTACTGCGGTACGCCTACCGTAGTACTCGTGCCGAAAACCACTCTTTTCTGTTCGTACTCGTACAGAAAAGGTCGTGGTCTGCACAAGGGCACTAGGGTATTACTAGGGTATGAGCCGAGGCATGAGGCCTAGTGAAGCTTGTACTCGTACGGTACAGCCGGCACAGTGTACAGTCCCCCCCTCTACGGTACCTCTAGCTAGGAGGTACCTACATACCTAGAGCGCCCTAGGTAGGTAGCTGTAGCCTACCCGAACCGGGGGAACGCTCTCTAGAGTATCTCTCCTGCTCTCTCCTTGCCCCACTCCGCATGGGGGATAAAATGAGAGTGCCGGTACCGTACTCGTATTTAGTAGTTAATGCGGTACTCGGATTTATCCCGGGCCTACAATTTAGCCGAGTACCGATAACTGTATTGTCAGGGACAGGGACAGCCTGGTTGCACACATCAAAAGGTCTTTACAGGTCCGCACTAGGGCACTAGGGTATCACTAGGGTATGAGCCGAGGTGAGGCCTGGTGAGGCCTGTACAGCCTGTACAGTCCCCCCCCCCCCCCCTAAGGGAAGGCTCAGACCTAGGGAGACCAGCAACCACATAGAGTGACACACTGCAGGTTGATACACTCTGGGGAGTATCTAGGAAGCCTGCTAGAGCTGCTAGGGAGTGTAGAGACTGCCGCTAGAGCTAGTAATGCTGTAAGCCGCTGTGCCAGGCCGCACAGGCCGCACAGTGCTGTTCCTGTCTATGTCAAGTGGCGGAGGATAAAACGGGTCACCGTAAGACTCGGGAGGGTCCCGGCGTAAATAACTAGACCTATGTGTGCTTCTAGAAAAGTGTAATGAATCTGAAATTCCAATACGCTGACGCTCCATTGCATCGCTGTCGTCCAGGCCTGTGGTGCTGTGGTGCTGTAGTACTTTGGTGCTGTAGTCGCGGGGACGTAGGAAAAACGCTGAGGCCCGAAAACAGAGGGAGTGAACAGTCACCGGACTGTTAAACTGCCGAACAGTCAGCAGCAGCTGGGGCAGTGGGCCGGCCAACCGCCAGTAGGGTCTCATACCCTACTGCAGGGTCTGCCGGGGCCGCGCAGGCTGTAGCAGGGACTGACAGCTGTCAGGGACAGGGACAGCCTGGTTGCACACATCAAAAGGCCCGGAGACGGACGGGAGGTCGCGGGAGGGCTGAATAGGGGTCAAGATAGAGTGACGGCCCGCATGAGGACGGTAGGGAAGACGGGGAGCGGCATGACGAAGGTCGTAGGCTCCACAGACGTTGTCACAGCTGTAGGCGCTGTCGCTGTCGCTGTAGATGCGAGACGAGCGGCGGAAGCGGAAAGGTAGAACTCGGAGAAAAAATCTGAAGACGTAGGCTGAGGTAGACGAGACGGCGGTAGAACGGATGCCGTACCAACACTCGGGTGAGGAACGTTGGTGTGATGGGCGAATCGGTAGGGGACGATCCGGTCGGAACGGACGCTCCATTGCGGCGCCGGCTTGCCCGGACGGGAAGGGGCCGATTGGACGAAGACGTTGCCTTGCGAGGTAACGCGTAGAACTTTGAAGGGGCCTTGCATCTTGGGACGCAAGCCTTGTGGGTTGCGGGTAGTGATGAGGACGAAGTCACCGGGGCGAACCTCGTAGACGGGCGGGACATGCCGTTGTTGGAGCAAGTGATGGTGCCGAAGACGGTGACCGGCTTGCGCTCGCATGAGGCTATGGCGCGCTCGGCCATGAAGGGAGGCGCGATGATCGGCCGAAGACTCTACATGCCGGAGGATGGCGGTAGAATCGGGCGGGTCAACGGCGTAGACCGTGTCTAGATCGGGCATGAATTGTAAAATATCCGCAACGGCGGCGGAAACAATTCCATCCGACTCGGTGTCAAAGTCAGAAATTCTGCCCGGCGAGAAATCGGCGGCAGAAATTGCATCGGGGAAACCCGGGATGATAGACGCACGCGCGGCGAGGAGAGCCGGGCTAAGCGGGGGGATGGCGGGATCGCCAATGCCTAGCGCCATCTCCATCGGCGAGACGCCGGTGGCGGAATGGACATGCCGCATGTATGCGCCGCGCGCGAGCGGGAGCATGCGGGGCCATGACTCGAGATGAGTCCCGACCAAGCGTTGGAGCATGTGCTTGATCGTGCCGACTAGACGCTCGGCACCGCCGTTGGCCGTCGGGTTAAACACGGCGGTGGTGATGTGGAGAATGCCGAGAGACCGACATAGGGCCGCGAACGCACCGAGGTTCTCCGTGCCGCAATCGGTGGTCCATTTGATCGGGCGGGGATACCGGGAGATCCAATGCGCGTAGGCCGCGGAGGCCACGGCGGAAGCCGAATGCTCATATAGAATGGCAAACTCAGCCACCTTAGTGAAGTAATCCACCATGACGAGGATCCATGCCTTCCGAGCCGGAGGCGGGGCGGGCGGAGCCGAATCCTTAGACGCCGGGACGGCAGATTTTGCAGATTTTTCAGTTTTCGCCTTCGCCGAACCGGACGGGCGCTCCGGGGGGAGTAAGAAGGGGCCGCACGAGTCCATGAGGACATGTTGGAAGGGGCCGTAGAGATCAAAGGGCTGCGGGTCCTTGAGCGGCGCGGCTATGGACGTGGAGCGTTGGCAATTGTCGCATGACCGGGTGTAGTCGCGGATGTCGCGCCGGAGGTCGGGCCACCAAAACGACTTGCGCATAGAGTGGTAGAGCGACGCATGACCGGGATGGCCGGCGTGCTCATGATAGCACCGGACTAGGTCTAGTCGGTACTCGATTGGCGGGCACGTGACCCACGGGGCGTGAGCGCCGCGGCGGTATTGCAACCAATGCGGGAGGAGCGGGTGCCGGCGGTGGGTGACCATCCGTCGGGCAACGCGCCGTTGCTCCGTCGGCGTCTCGGGCATGTCACCGTCGAGAGCGTCGAGGAGGGCGATGTCCTCGTACGGGTCGGCATCGGTATACCGAAGGGGTGTGTCCTTGTAGAAGAGCTCCGTGAGCCCGCTAATGCCGAGCGGATCGCATGCCGGGCAAAAGAAATCACCGGACGGTGCCGTAGACCGGGGCGGAGTGAGGCATTGCAAATGACTCCACCGGTGGCAACCGGCGCAAGCAACGAGGCTCGCCGGGCTGCCGGAACTAAGGCAATGATGGCATGTAGGCGGCGGCCGAAGAGCCGTGAACTCGGGGTCGGCGGCGGTGACCGCTAGGACGGCGGGAGGCCGTGAATGGAGCGCGGCATGAGTCGCGGTGCAACACCCGCACTCGAAGCGGCATGCGGCGCGCAACGGCCGGCCGGGGCGGACATAGGCACACCCTCCGCAACATAGAAGGGCTGCGGAGACACTCACGGATGACGCGGTGGCCGCGGGGCAGTGGGCGATGCCTCCGGCGATGAGCGCGGTGGCTAGATTAGGGTCAATGCTAGCACCGATGAGCTCACACCGTTGCCGGTCGGTAAATGTCGGGACTGCCGTATCATCACCGGAGAGGCCCATGAAGTGCTCACGCATGCGAGCGGGAGCCTCACGGTATGTCTTAGATGGTGCGTGCCATAGCATGGCCGGGCCGGGGGTAATCCCGTCGGGCTTCATGCGATGCGCGTACGAGCCGGGGTAAGAAACAAACTTGTTTAAAAACACCGGACTGCCGGAATGGAGTTGCCAATCCGGAGACCATCCGTGTTGCCGGAGGGCATCGGCGGCCGGGCGGTGGCCGGTCGGGACATCGAGGTGGGCTTGTAGGGCAGCCCGTTCACCGATGTTAGACCAAAATAAAGTGTCGCGGCGGGCGCCGGAGCCGTGAAGCTCGGCATGACCGACGACCGGGTCGCCGACCATGTGGCGGACATAGACGTTGTCCACGGCCCCTTTGACGTTCTCTATCACGTAAGAGAGGTACGATTGGGCCTCGTAAATCTGCCGGGCTATCCGGATGACTTCCGGGAACACCCACGCGTCCTTCCGGAGGAATCCCTTACGGTTCCCGGCTTGGGAGAAGGGTTGACACGGCGGGCCGGCGGCTAGGAGATCCACGGGTGGGAGGCTAGCGAGTTGCGGGGCGGTGATTTGGTGGACGTCTTGAGGGACGGATGTCCACTCCTCAACCGCGGCGGCGGGAAGTAGCCGAGGGTAGCGGCGTTGGAGCCGGGTGATGCGCCGGTGGGCGGCTTGCCGAGCCATGGGAGAGGCATCCGCATACGTGTAGCGGCTAATGGATAGGCCGTTACGGAGGCATGCCTCGAGGAACGTGGCGATGCCGCCGCATAGCTCCATTAGGTGGATCGGCCGCTCGGGCGCTAAGGGCCGGACGGGGATGTCGGTGACGGTCGGAAGCCGGGAGACATCCACGGGTCGGGAGCCGAGATAGGCGGCCCGGGCCACCACGATGTAAGGGACACCCGCCGGGTCGGACGGGGCGATGAGCCGGAGGATGTCACAATGGGCCAAATGAGAGACCCACGCGTTGTCCGTGGTGTGGTACGCGGCGTCGGCCACATCCGGAAGCACTAGGAGTAGATCGCTAGTGCCGTCCGCTAGCATGGCCGAGAGGGAAGCGGCGCGGGCGTCAAGTGTGACCGGTTGGCGGGTCGGCCGACCGCTTTCCAACGCGATAGCGCGTACGGCTGCCTCCGGGAGCGGATGGTTAGGTTGCCGATCCATAGCGATGAGGTAGGATGCCGCTAGCTCGGAGGCTAGGGCGCCCGCCTCACTCGGGGAGCCAATGGAGGGGTGAATTCCATGCCATGTGGCTGCCCGGCTATGTAGCGTGAACTCGAGAGAGGCTAGAGAAGCCGAGAGGGTGGCACTAGTCGGCGGAGTAGCGCCGCGTCCCCGGGCGATGCGGGTAGCGAGGCATCGGGACAACACATCCGGCACGATGTTGTCGGTCCCCGGCTTATGTTCAATATCGAAATCATATGATTGAAGCTCGGCTAGCCACCGGTGGTGCTTCCGGTTACTACTCTTAGCCGCTTGCCCACCTAGCCCGGTGGAGGAACCAAACTGACCCGGGTACGACAAGGAACAAAGGAAAGAGACCGAGGAGTGACCGGAAACGATCGGAAAATGACGACAAAAGAGTGCCAAAGAGCAGCGAAAAGACCGATGGGTGCAAACGCTGAGAGCTCAAAGACAGAGGGAGTGAACAGTCACCGGACTGTTAAACTGCCGAACAGTCAGCAGCAGCTGGGGCAGTGGGCCGGCCAACCGCCAGTAGGGTCTCATACCCTACTGCAGGGTCTGCCGGGGCCGCGCAGGCTGTAGCAGGGACTGACAGTATCCTACTGTATCCGCCTGGTAAATTTATCGGAGCGTGCACCTTCAGATAAATCAGGCCCTATTTATCTGAATTGTGCAGATATAAGCTAATTTCGTACGGAAAGATAAAATTCGTTCAAATTTTTGATACAGAATGATAAAAAATTAGTTGAACGACACAATCTTTTCTGAAGTTACGTTGCTTGAGGATTCCAGCGATACGCTGCAGTGGTCCGTACGAATACGGGTACGAGAGATACGAAAATTTATATTTGTCTTCATGCGGAGTGGGGCCTTTTTTAATGAGAGGTGCAGTGTGCAGGCCTTTGCGTTGATAAAAAAGCCGCCGCCGGGGACAGACACCTGCATATGTGAATCCCTGGCACGATCAGTGTGGCCAACAATTTCATACCTAGGATACGCATAATCAATACAAAAACTCACACATACCAGGTGAAATGGTGGCAGTCGGCCGTCTGCTGGTGGGAAGTCGTGCTGGCAGAGCACAGCTCGGTGCCCTGTTTCGGAGCTATTGTCCGAGACCTAGCACATTTCCACGACGGTCGCTGTTGTTCGATCCCAAGTTTACGTCGACACGGCCGAGCTGCCCAGGAGTGGGTCCCCGTCGTCTACAGAGTGCGGTAAAGGGGGGCGAAGCTGGCTCTGAGGCGGAGGACGCGTTGCTGGCAGCAGCCGCCACCCTCGCTACCTCGGGTGTCGGCCCCGAGGCGGTCCAGGCCTTCTCCACAAGCCAGTACGCGAGCCGCGACCCTCGCATGCACAGAGCCATAGCTATATCCCTGCTGTCATGAATCGCATCTTCTGCCCATAATCCTTCTGTCTGCAAGGCTTTACGCGCTACAGCCCGTATATCGAGCCATCTCTCTTTCACTTTGACGATGAGCTACTCTTCAAACACTGCCCCTGTTGCCCTCTCTCCGGGTCGCTCCGCTGTTTATGTTTGCGATCCCTGCTCGAGGGATCACCTTCCTGCCAACCACCTGTTTGGGGATGCACCTGTATAGGATTCCCTGTAGCCTGAGATGCACGATCTCGGGAGTGACCGGCGAGGAGGCCAACATGCTCGGCGATCTTCTGATGAGCTTCGGGGCACAGTCAACGAGGTGAGAGAATGCCAGGGAGGCGCTGCTGGACAACACTCGTAACTGCCGAGGCTGCACACATGCCCTGTGGCAGTTTATGATTCGCAGTTGCATCGCTCTCAGCATACCTGTGGGCTACCAGCTACTGCACTGCCCCAATATCTGCACCCTCTCCCAATCCCCAAGGCTGCTTTCCAGCCCCCACGCCAGCTCCGGAACACATTCCCTTCCAGCTGGCACTGACTCTCTCCGCCGTCTCCGGCTCCTTGCTGTGTTGGCCATCTCAGCTTCTCCGAGGACCGGCACCCTGACCGTCCAGAGCAGGAGATATTTGCTGATGGCAAGTGGAACTCTAGCCAGCTTTGGGACCACTGCAGTGTGACTGCGACATTTGATGTCAAAGTACGGCTGCTCAGCAGTGCATGCTTGTGCAACACACCCCCAACCATGGCAGTAGGATCAGTACGAACAGATCGATTTCACACATGTGTCGTCTCCATGGGTTGTCTGTCTGGGGCATGCGCACTGTCTTCGCTGTGGCATGGCTGTTGTGACAGTGCACGCTGGGAGTGGCCGAACGGGCGGCTGTGCCCACCACTCTCCCCTCCACTCTTCTGGTTAGGGTACAATGAGCACTGTGCTCCTGCATGGGCCCACGTCTATGCTTTTTTTCCGGTGGGCCGCTAGTCGGGACCAAGGGTCTGCGTCATGCGGCAGAAGCGTCTCTCAGCCTGGACCCAGTCACACTATGCTACTGCCATAGCCCAGGTCTTCAACCCCCCCCCCCTCGCGCGCGAGCGCGCTCCCAACCCGCACCACAGACAGACTCCACATCTTTCTGGAAAGCTCCGGTGCCCTCACCGCTGCTGGTCTCCGACTTGGACGTTCCTTACCCGGTACCCCTGCAGTGTTGCCTGTGGCTGGAAGCTCACATGTGTGTGTGTGTGTGTGTGTGTGTGTGTGTCCATCACATACCCGTCCTTGTCCTCTGGCAGCACAACATCGAGGATACCCTAGAAACCGTCAAGGCCGTTATCGGCAAAGACCACCTGGAGGTGCCCCTCTCCTCTCTGACCTGATCTTTCCCACCTGTCAGGCCCAAACTCTGTGCCTCTTGACGCAATCCATCCTGGGCTGTCCCCTAAGCCAAGTCACATCAACACTGCGGCTCTCACATGGCTGTCTCGCATGGCTGGCTGTATACACTTGGAAAGCTAAGCCTTCATTAAAACATGTGCCCTGTCCCCCGCCTGACCTTTGGTGCCCT
>NW_027453541.1:0-27338 GCF_964194025.1 Convolutriloba macropyga | reverse complement strand
TAAAAGAAGGACAAATGCAGGCAAAAGTGAAAAGTTCAGTTTAAAATTGCGCAAAAATAGCAGTGAAGCCGTTAAAACCTTAAATTTGCTACTAAAATCATCAACAAAGTTCAGTTGAACACAACAAAGGAAGTTCAAAAACACTTTTCAATTTTTGAAAACAATTGATTTTGAATTGATTTTCATAATTAGATGATCACTGAAATCGTTTAAAAGCTGACTTATGTCTCCATAAGACGCAATCGAGACATGTCAATATCCAGATTACGTCATACGACCTCTAAAAGAAGGACAAATGCAGGCAAAAGTGAAAAGTTCAGTTTAAAATTGCGCAAAAATAGCAGTGAAGCCGTTAAAACCTTAAATTTGCTACTAAAATCATCAACAAAGTTCAGTTGAACACAACAAAGGAAGTTCAAAAACACTTTTCAATTTTTGAAAACAATTGATTTTGAATTGATTTTCATAATTAGATGATCACTGAAATCATTTAAAAGCTGACTTATATCTCCATAAGACGCAATCGAGACATGTCAATATCCAGTGTACGTCATACGACCTCTAAAAGAAGGACAAACGCAGGCAAAACTGAAAACTTCAGTTAAAATTTGCGCAAAAATAACAGTGAAGCCGTTAAAACCATAAATTTGCCACTAAAAGCATAAACAATGTTCAGTTGCACACAATTCTAAAGCAAAAAGGACCTACTTTTAAAATCATAATTTAAAAAAGAAACCAAATTCCCTTAAAGTGTGCAAATATATAAAAACCTCAAACATTTTATGAAACTTTGCGTTAAATTTTTAACAAATTATTAACAAATTGTTCGCAAACTTTTGAATTTTGAATCGTAAAAAAACTTAATATAGCTTGCAAGAAATGAGGCGTGACCTTTCTTTACAGAGACTAAGCTACATTGTCTTCGACCCAAAACAATTTAAAAAATGTCGAAGATCAAAAATCCAAATATGTTTTTGAAAACAAATACTTTTAAAATTCATAACAGACCAAAAACTTCAACAAAAAGAAAAGTATTGAATTGCAACACATGAGGGAACAAGTTGGGCTGGTTTTTTGTGAGGCTATGTCGCGAGACCAAAAAATAACATCGAAAACAGGCCGAAGCCAACACTTCACAAACAATTTTAAAACACCACATTGTTCAAAGCACTGTATTTGTAGGATGTTATCTGCAAGCACTGTAAATCATCTTTCGCTTTTCATCTGAACATCAACTAGTCTTCCCTATTTAAAGACTTCTTGTAAATGACAACAATAGAAACTCAATAACTGAACTGTATAGAAATCAGGAAAAGTTTTTATTGAAATTGAAGTTAAATGGTCGAAGCCATCAGTCAAAAAATGTAACTGAGACAGAAAGAAAGGTTTGAAAATACAAAAGTGAGTGAGGGGTTTTTTTTGTAGTGAGATTGATTTACATGGTGACAAAAATGGGAGCAAAAGAAGACCGTTGAAAAAATCTTTTTAAAAAAGTTAATTAATTGAAACAGATAGCTAAACTGAATTCTTAAAATTGGTTCAGTTAGACGTCAAGGGGGTGCAAATGAGACATATAACTATCTGTTATGAGACAAAAAGCAACAAAACGAAAGACAACCAAAGGTAAATAATTTTTAAAAAAAATCTAAATTTTGCCAGAGATTGATGTCTCAGCCCAAAAGCATAAACTATTAAAAAAAACAAGAAACATTTACAATTACGTCTTTTTTAAACGCTGCCCAATTTCTCAATTATGCTTTAATTCCTTTAGTCCTGTTAAAAAGTGGTAGTTCGGCAACGAGTTGAAATGAGCCTAAAAAATGTGCAATTTTGCTTAAAAAAATGTGAAAACTCGTAGTATAAAAACAAGAAACCATTAGTTAAACAAACAACGGTTACAGATATTAGATTATAACTCAAAAAATAACAGGCATTAAATTTTTACCTCACAGTAAATGGTTTCGCGCCTGAATTACTGATACCAAGAATTTGAGAGAAATAGCTGAGAAAAAAAGTTGAGAGAAAAGAGATAAAAAGCCGCAAAGTTCACGTACAATTTATAACACAAATATGCTCAAAGTCGCAAAAGACAATGAATAACAACTGAAATCATATTATAAGTTCATCTATACCATTTAAAAAACCAGTTGGGTCCTTGATTGAGGTAACTAAGTTATTAGACAAAAAAAGTGCTATGAATGAAAGCAAAACATAAGAAGTTCACAAATTTTTACAAAATCAATTGGCCTAAACCATTAAAAGCATGAGCTTAAGCATAAAATTTCTTTGTTGGATTCATTTTTTGTAAAGAGTATCTGTCAATAATTGAGCCCTGATTTAAAAATCTTGTCAGTAATTTACTTAAAATCCAGAAATGCCAAATATTTTTAAAAAAGGCTGCGCCCCTTTTTTTTTGGTCGTAAGGATCCATGGTGAGATCAAGATCAGTCCTGATATTGCTGAAGGTTTGAAAAAAAAACACCCAATTTTTCAGTTGGTTGCGAAATAGATAAGTTTTTAGTCAAAATCTTTCAGTATGTTTAAAAGAGTTAAAGCATTTCGCTCTATCATCGTGTTTAAATTTGCAATTAAAACTAGCAAAGATATAATTGCAGAAGGAAAACTTTTTGATGAGAAAAGAAACTAATGTGAAAATTTAGATATTTCAAGTTATATATCCAAGAAATTGAATTTTTGAGGTACGCTATAATACCTTTTGCAAAGAAAACGAGCTGAAAAAAAACAAAAAGTAGGAAAATCAGTTTTGAATACAAAACTGTAAATTTTAATGTAAAATGGAGTTAGTTAGCAATCAGTTTTAGTAAACATTACGAACAAAATTCCGGAACAATTTTTTTTTTATTATTTCAAAAGTTTTACTGATGAAGCTCAGTGGGGCTGCTAAAACTTAATTTTACCTCAATTTAGCATACTTAAAACACTTAATTCATTAAAACCCCTAAGTCCCCCTCAACTCATCAACGAATGACGCAGTGGGGCTAGAAGACCGAAATATGGTCAGTTTTAAACAACCGAGTCCGCACAAAAATCAAATGAAAAAAAATTACAGTTTTGTTGCTATTTAAGGTGTAGCTAACTTAGCGCATTACTAGCTGCCACATTATTGCATACATTTTTACTCTGAGGTCTAAAAGTTATCTTCTAGCAATTTCTATATGGCTGCCTCCGTGTCTTAGAGCCACTTCTGCAGCCATATACACATTACTCTATTTGCAATTATATTTCACTCTATTTTTACCACTCTATTCCCTCAAATTTGTTCATTTCCTGTCTCACGTAGTGCAATTCACTAGTGTCGAGTTAAGATGGTAATTATCTATTATCAGACGGATAGTTTGGGTTCTATCCCCACTGACTCCAGTGCACGTCCCCATATACTAATGTAACAAACACGTAAAATCACCTTGCAAAAACTTGTGTAATCATTTCGTGGATCTGTGAAGCCACTTTGTGGATAATTTGAACAAAAAAATACCAGCTTAACTCTTTTATAATTTAAGAAAAATATAACAATCAACTAATTTTATATATGTTTTTATACCAATATTATAATTATAATTCTACTAATAATTTAATAATGGTGAAACATGGTCTAAGACCCATAGAATCTAAATCTACCATAACTATCTCCAATACCTTCATCATCAAATGGATCTATAGCTATCTTGTATTGTTCTTTTGTTTCTAAATGATGCTTCTTAATATCAATAGTATAAGTAGTTACATATTTAGTTTTACCTTCATATATAGCATAAGTATAATCTTCAATTGCAACTTGGTTTTTAATAGTAGCCTTGGTTATGCTTTTTATTTTTTTCTCTTCTTCTTTTTTAACTGTATTAAAACAATATGCTTTAGCTATAAGGAAACAGGCTTCCATAATAGTATCGTTAGGTATTTCATTTTTCATTTTACCCAATTCTGAGTTATGTAATATACCACTTATCTTATTCATTTCAGTTTCTATATCAATATCTAAAGGAACATTAATATTTGTAAATATACTATCAGTATCTGTATAATGATAACTACAATCTAACTCATTCTCAAGTCATTCATATATAGCTTTATACATAAACAGTTTAGCTTTCTCTAATATAACAAAACCAATATAATTAAACTCATCTATTTTTTGTATCTATTTCCTCTTGTTTTATGTACAGCCACTAGATCATCATCACACTCTACAGCATATTTAAAACCATTTTTTTAACTAATTTAATATATCTATCTACATCAATATATAATGTTTTTTCATAGAAGGCATTATTCATTACCTTAAAGAATACATCACCAATTTTATCTCCCTTAGCTTTAGCTTCTTTTCTTTTCGTAATATTAAACTCAATATAAAGTTTTAAGCATTCTCTCTTACACTATTCCAACTTTTGCTTAATTGTAATATCCTCCAACTTTTATCCGTTATTCAAATACCAATCTAACATCTCCCCATCTATTACATAGTCTTCCTTAACTGCTAACTTTAATATCAACTTTTCATCTGGTTAATATCCCTTCTTTTTATTTTTTTTTATAATCTCTAAACGTATCAACACTAGCTTTAGTCTTTTCAGGAAAGAATGGATGCTTCTTTGTCTTTTTTTTCAAGTCATCATTACATTTAATATCTAAAGTATAGATATAGCCTGTGTTAGAGTTAGATCTAGTGTATACTATATTTGCAAAGCAAGTTTCTAGATTATTACACACTTTGATTTCACCAGTAGGTAAAGCTTGTACCATAGCAGAAGCATACAATGAACTGAAGTCTAAAGACTTTAAATATTTCTCTTTCCCAGTATAGTCAGGATCTATTTGTTTATTTTTAAATTTTACATGGCAATCAACTTATAATAATATTTAAGTCTAACTTTAGAATATTTCAATCCACATAACCAAGTTAACCCAGGAGTAGAATATGTGTAACAAGGATCTATTTCATAATAATCTGAACACTTATCTCTAAACTTTTCAAATACATCCATGGATATTAATACATCAGTTTTAAGATATAACATCATATAATTTTTTATTGTCTTACTTATAGACTTATTCCAACAATCTAATGCTTGCTTATACTCTTCACTATTAACACCACTTTGTTTCAACTTAGAATAGAATACTTCCATACGTCGTAATGATGTTTCATTAAATTTATCTATTCTATCTAACCATTCATATGGGAATATACCTTATCGTCTCTCTAACTCAAATTTATTTAATGTTACACTCTTTGTCACTCAAAGTTTTACTTATAGCATCTAAGTTATGTGGATGGAAGAACCTAAACACATCTAATGCTTTAGCATGACCGATATCAATACAAATATAATTCTCATCAGTTTATGTTAATAGTTTAACTCTTTTAATTTTTTTGCTAATTTTATTATAAATAGGCGATTATCATAATTAGTAGAATTTAATGCATATATTGGTACAAAATTATTTTTAGCTTGAAGGTTAAACATATTGTGAGCAAATCCTCTAAATTTACCATTTAGGTTATCATGATCTCTAACATTGTCATTATCCATATACTCATTACATTAGTAACAATCTGTATATAATGGACTAATGGTCTCCTATTTTAATGGAATATTTAGACTAAATATATCTTTTTATAGTTGATTAGAATAACTCTTCTTACTTATAAACCATTCAAATACTTCTTCTCCAACATAACTTTATTCTTATCTTCTAATATATTAGGATAATCACTTTTTATATATAACCCACAAGCAATAGGATTGTGTTTTTTATTAAACATTCAAAATTATAATACATAGCGAATGGTACTCTGTTTTTATAGTGGAACTTATCAAATTTAAATAATCATCATGATGGAATGTTCTTCTTCCAATACTATCACAAATTTCTAAATGTTTATTTAATGCATCTTCAGTTCGAAATGACAAACATCATTTTAGACATGGATAATATTTATAATTAGACGACCTTAATAAGAATGATACATCTTTACATAGGAAATAATGATTATCCCATTATAATATATTACATCCTTTAGGATCATTATGATTGATTAATACAGGATTAATAGTTTTATTTTCATTTAGATTAAGTACATTAAATAATACTTCATCTTCGTTTAACCCTTGTTTTTTCTGAAAATCTTAATATCCTTAGGGAGGTGGAAGCTTTGGTAATTTTATTTCCTTAATATATTCAGGTTTACTATAAGTACTAACTCTATTGGGATTGTCTTTAGCAGGATATAGATAAGCAAGTAAACACCACAATAAACATTTATTATCAGTATTATGTATAATAAGTATATATCTAGACGTGAAATGTAACTTAGTAGTGCATCCACCACTAGGATAAAACCTGTGTATTTACATAGTTCTTTTTTAACAAAACTTTGCATGCCCCAACCAGATTGATTCACTTCTTGTTCTTATATACTAGTCTCAAGTTCACTACTCAACATATCCAAGTCTTAGGGTCCATTATATTGTCTGGTCATTAACCTAATGTGAATTCATTATATTCTAGTTGTTCATCTGTAGGTTTTTTATACCTTACTACATCAACGGTGTTAAACTATCCAATTGGATATATGTTGTACATTGTTTCTAATCCTTTCAAGAACTTAGGATCTTCATAAATACCACTTGTTATCATTATTTGATTATACTTCATATTATGATCTAATCCTAACTCATTATTTTTCTCTCGCCACTTCCCATCAATAATTTTTTTCTGTTAAACATTTTTTTTTATGTTCATCTGATTCAATGTGTTTATTTTGCATCTTTTGCATCTATATGCGTCTTTGTTTTAAAATGCCCATCCACACTATATTGACTCAAGGAAGTCTTACATGTTACACAATCAAACTGAAGTCTATCCTTCGTTATTTCTCCATTATTTAGTTTTACATTGTTCGTATGTTTTAATGTTTCCACATGTTTATTGTAAGCAGTAATATTATCAAGATACTTAATACAACTTTCACAATACTTTATTCCCTCTATTTGGGGATACGTTTTATCTAATTTTGTTCTATTTCTTTATTAGAAACTTTTTTCCCACTCTCATTAGCACTCTCAATAATTTTGTTTCTGTTATATACTCGCTCAATCTTTTTATGTTTAAGTGATTGAATGTGTCTAGAATAATTCTTTTGAGCTAACTCTTCATTACATTCTTCGCATCTAATCTTATTACAATTTCTATTAGGCTTTTTAACATAGACAATTTCATCAAATGAATCTGAATCCGCATCTTTATCCATATCGTTCGATGCATCTGAATCTGAATCTGAATCTGAATCTGAATGTTTATCTTTATCTAGATCTCTAGATAATTTTTGATCTTTATCTCGATCTCTAAATGTTTCTCGATCTTTAGATGTTTCTCGAATTTTAAATATTTCACAATCTTTATCTTCATCTTGAAAGTACTTTGCTTCCGTCTTTCGCTTTGACTCATACATATCCTCTTCTCGTTGCTTTAATTTTGCAACCTATTTATCATACGAGTCCTTTGTTTCTTCATTTATTTGATTAAACCTTCTAACTGATTCTAAAGATTTTTCTACTTCCTCCGTTTGTCTTTCTTTATCTATTGGTTTGTTTTATAGTTTTACCTTGCCTTTTTTTAACAACAACTGGACTGCCATATTAGGAGAACGTGATTGGGCTTGCCCACTTCTAGATTGAGCTTGCTCACTTCTAGATTGAGCTTGCCCACTTCCAAAATGGACTTGTCCATTAGATTGAGCGCGCCCATTTCCAGATTGGACTTGTTCGCTCGCAGATTGGACTTGTTCACTTGCAGATATGGCTTGGTCGCTTCCGGAATAAATCCTCCCGTTGGTCTCTCGCTGATTCATTTTTACATGGCAAATTTTGAAAAAAAAATATTTATATACCTCTTCAATATTCTAAAAATGATTAGTACCAAATGTGATACATGTAAGGACACGGCAGGCTGTTGGAGTTGTGATATGTGTCAAAATAGGCCAATCTAATGTTTTGTATGTGATAAGATTATAACATATAGTGAGAGATGTGATACTTTGGACATACACTTTAATGACACCAATCAATATTTAATATTTAGAATATGTAAAGTAAATGAACGTATATCCCAATATAGTTTTAAACACCATACTTGCAGAATATGCTTATATCTGAATAGATATAAATTTTGTCATACTAAGGAAAGATTCATAGAATATGCAAAGAAAAAAAGTTTTGAAATTAAACTATGATTGAGCACTTATTTATAGGTTCAGTCTATATTGAAGGTTAGTCATGATTAACCATTTACTTATAGAGTAAGCTTATATCTTAGAAATTATTGAAGTCTATGTATAAATGTATGACTATGACTAAGTATAAGTCTTGCCTAAGTTTATGACTATGGCAAAGTACAATTCTAAGTCTTTGAGTATGACTAAGTATAAGTCTACATCTATGAGTAAGTATAAGTCTAAATTTACGTCTATGACTAGGACAAATTCTAAGTCTAAGTCTAAGTCTAAGTCGATTACTATATCTAAGTCAAGTTTCTGCCCCCATTAAAATGTTGTTAGTGTTCCCGCTATTTATTATGTTTTTCTTTATTATCATAATTGCTTATTGGAATTATGATAAATATTCTGATTTAAGGAAGGGATTTAATGGATATAAGACTGTTGTACCAGATCCATTTGAATTGAAAAAACATAACTTTCTTATTTATAGCCCATCCAATTCAGGCAAAACAACATTCATGAAAGATTATTCTAGTTTATATAAAACGGTTAATGTATTCTTTTTTTGATACCAATGAGAGGAAAGGATATAATACATTCAACATCAATGAAATTAAATTTCTATAAAATACAGAAGATTTTGCTAATAGCCTTATTAAATTTGATGATATAGGGGATAATATTAGATTACCAGCGGTAGATCTTTTATATTCTCTGGGCAGACATCTCAATATTAATATAATATGTGTAGGCCATACTCTAACTGATTTAAGTCCGAAGCTATGGGATAAATCTCCCTCTATATTTATTACTTGAAATAATTCGCATCTATACCTTGAAAGAGTACAAGTAAAGTTTAAAATTGATTCTAATCTATATAGATTTAAACATTATAAATATGGTGTAATAAATTATAGTAATATTGACGTCTATTATATTGTGTTAGATAGAGATGAAAATGTTGTATACGATTTTAAACTTCAAGATATTGACATTGATATGTATATCGGTTATAAAACGTTTATTGATAGGGAATTTAAAATATTAAGTAAATATTTAATAGATAGAATGATACAACCCACTGATATTAAACAAAATGAGCTAATGTTTTATTTTAAAGAATATTTAAAGTTTAAAGGGAATAACTATTCTATTTGACATTTATAAATCATATAAGAAAGTAAAAGGTATTTTAACTGAGATAGATATGGATATATTTCTATATTTACCGTTATTGTATTAATTGGAATTGCATAAATTTTCATTCAAAGATATACCAATATCTATAATAACAATAATAATGATGAGAATATTAATATTATAAATATAATGGACATAAACAAAGGCAAGTTTGAAATAATAAATTGAAATAAGATATCAATCGGCTATGGTTTATTTTTTAAAAGAAATGAAACAATAGATATATTATGTATATTAGCCATTGGTCTTTTAAGTATTTCAGCAGGTCATGTTGAAATTAATCGTCCTAATAAAAATGAAATTGATATGTAGAGAAGGTAAAACTGAAATGGCAGATGATAATCCAGAAGATGAACTAATGAATCATTATATTAACTTTCATATTAAATTAATTGAAAGATTTAACAAATGTTTGCAAAAACTATACAGTGGTTATCATTTTAGGGATAAATGTGCACATAGAAGTACATGCTCCATATCATCTGTACTTTGTTATATTGATTATACTGATATTATTAATAGTGTTAATGATGATAAAGATGGTGATATTGATTTATATAAGACTTTAAATGAACTGAAACATAATATTAAAGACGATTTAAAAGAATATGTTAGAATTGATTTAAAACTAGAGATTATTAATGAATTTAAACTAGAGATCTAAAAAAAAGAAGTATAAATTGAAATAGAAAAAGGAGTTATAAATACTTTGAAAACTGATGATAATATTATAAATCCATCTAAAGGAACTAATTCTTTTAGGACTTCTTGTTTTTGCAAAATTGGAAAAAATAAAGATCGTTTTTATAAAACTGGAGGTTTATGCAAGGAGTGCTCCTCTGAAAAGGTCCCATGTCCATTATGTATGATTATATTAAATAGATCTTCCCTTAGAAAACATATGAAGAGGCCCCATAAAAACCAGAATAATAATTCTTTATAAAAAAGTGATAGATCATATATATTTCTGAGATAATTCTCTCATTATACACATAGAGCGCACAATGCTTATATTAATTACAATTACATAGAAATAACATTTGGACTGCATAGAATAACATGGAAACATGGACAACACAGAAAAACAAAGATAACTTAGAATTGCGGTTTATATAACAATCTTGACAATTCCGCACACGTGCGGAATTGTCAAGATTATAATTTAATCCATAATTCTAAGTTATCCTTGCTATTCTGTGTTATCCATGTTATTCTACGTAATCCAATTGTTATTTCTATGTAATTTGTAATTAATTTAAGCATTGGGCGCAACGTGCGCTTTATGTGTATAATGAGAGAATTATCTCAGAAATATATATATGATCTATCACTAAATTTTTTTATGAATTATTATTCTGTTTTTCATGGGGCCTCTTCATATGTTTCCTAAGGGAAAATTTATTTAGCATAATCTTACATAATGGACATGGGACCTTTTCTGAGGAACACTTTTTACATAAATCTCCAGTCTTATAAAAACAATCTTTATTCTTTTCAAATTGCATAAACAACAAGTCCTAGTTGATTTAGTTTTTTTAGATGGATTCATAATATTATCATCAGTCTTTGAATTATTTATCACTCCTGTTTCTGTTTGCTTTTTAACTTCTCTTTCTATTTCATTTTTAATCTCTAGTTCTAATTCATTAATGATCTCTAGTTTTAAATCAATTCTAATATATTCTTTTAAATCGTCTTTAATATTATGTTTCAGTTCATTTAAAGTCTTATATAAATCAATATCACCATCTTTATCATCATTAACACTATTAATAATATCAGTATAATCAATATAACAAAGTACAGATGATATGGAGCGTGTACGTCTATGTGTACATTTATCCTTAAAATGATAACCACTGTATAGTTTTTGCAAACATTTGTAAAATCTTTCAATTATTTTAATATGAAAAATAATATAATGATTCATTAGTTCATCTTCTGGATTATCATCTTCCATTTCAATATTACCTTCTCTACATATCAGTTTCATTTTTATTAGGACGATTAATTTCAACAGAACCTGCATAAATACTTACAAGACCAATGGCTAATATACATAATATATCTATTGTTTTATTTCTGTAAGTAAACAAACCATAGCCAATTGATGCCTTATTTTCATTTCCTAATTCAAACTTGCCCTTGTGTATGTCCATTAATTTTATAGTATTAATATTATCATTATTTTTATTGTTATATCTTTGAATATCTTTGAATGAAAATTTATGCAATTCCAATTAAATCAATAACGCCCAATTTAGCAATATATCCACTATGTATTTCAGTTAATATACCTTTTACTTTCTTATATAATTAATAAATATCAATTGAAATAGTTATTCCTTTAAACTTTAAATATTCTACAAAAGAAAACATTATCTCATTTTATTTAATATAAGTGGGTTGTATCATTCTATCTATTAAATCTTTATTTAATATGTTAAATTTTCTATCATTAAAGGTTTTATAACCAATATACTTTTCAATGTCAATATCGCCAAGTCTAGAATCATATACAACATTTTAATCTTTATCTAAAACAATATAATAAAATAGGCTAGTGGAAAAGTCTTCTACATTTTGTAATAATTTTCATTCATTGACTTTAAATGTATTATACGCTTTCCACTCATTGGTATCAAAACAGAATACATTAACCGTTTTATCTAAACTACAATTTTTTTTATGAATGTTGTTTTGCCTGAATTAGATAGACCATAAATTAAAAACATATGTTTTTTTTTATTTCAAAAGGATCTGGCACAACATTCCTATATCCATTAAATCTCATACCTAAATCAGAATATCTATCATAAATCTAATAAGCAATTATGATAATTAAAAAAACATAATAAATAACGGGAACCCTAATAACATTTTAATGGGGGCAAAAACTTGACTTAGCTATAGTTCTAGACTTAGACTTAGACTTAGGTTCGGACTTTGTCCTAGTCAAAGACGTAGTTTCAGACTTATACTTACTCACAGAAGTAGACTTATACTTAGTCATACTCATAGACTTAGACTTATACTTAGTCACTCATAGACATAGAATCGACTTAATCTTAGTCATAGACATAGACTTACACTTAGTCATAGTCATAAACTTAGACAAAGACTTATACTTAGTCATAATCATACACTTATACTTAGACTTCAATAATATTATGATTGAATCTGTATCTAAAATATAAGCTTACTCTATAAGTCAATGTTTAATCATGACTAAACTTCAATATTGACTGAATCTATAAGAAAATGTTTTATCATAGTTTAACTTCAATCTCATATTTCATCGCATATTCTATGAATCTTTCTTTAGTATGACCAAATCTATATCTATTGAGTTATAAGCATAACCTGCAAGTGTGGTGTTTAAATCTATATTAGGATATATGTTTATTTACTTTACACTTTCTACATATTAAACATTGATTGGGATCATAAAAGAGTATATGCAAATGATCATGTCTCTCTCTATATGTTATAACCTTCTCTTTATATGTTATAAGCTCCAACACCATGCCTTGTCCTTACATTAATCACATTTGGTACTAATTATTTTTATAATATTGAAAAGGTATATAAATAATACTATTTCAAAATTTAACATATAAAAATGAATAAGCGAGAGATCAACGGGATCATTTTTTCCGGAAGCGATCAAACCATATCTGCAAGTGAACAAGTCCAATCAGCATAATCTGCAAGTGAACAAGTCCAATCTGGATGTGGGCGAGCTCAATCTCATGGACAAGTCCAATTTGGAAGTGGGCAAGCTCAATCTAGAAGTTAGCAAGCTCAATCTAGAAGTGGGCAAGCCCAATCAAGTTCTCCTAATATGGCAGTCCAGTTGTTGTTAAAAAAGGCAAGATTAAAGCAGAAAACAAACCAATAGATAAAGAAAGACAAAAGGATGAAGTAGATAAATCTTAGGAATCAATTAGAAGGTTTAAGCAAATAAATGAAGAAGCAAAGGAGTTGTATGATAAATAGGTTGCAAAATTACAACAACGAGAAAAGGATATGTTTGAGTCAAAGCGAAAGACTGAAGCAAAATACTTTCGAGATGAAGATAAAGATTGTGAAACATTTAAAAATCGAGAAACATCTAGAGATCGAGAAACATCTAGAAATTGGGATAAAGATTGAAAAGTATCTAGAGATCTAGAAAAAGATAAAGATTCACATTCAGATTCAGATGCCTCTAAAGACCTGGATAAACATACAGATTCGGATTCATCTGATGAAATTGTCTATGTTAAAAAGCCTAAAAAAAATCTAGTATGATTAGATGTGAAGAATGTAATGAAGAGTTAACGCAAAAAAATTATGCTAGACACATTCAATTGCTTAAACATTAAAAAAATGAGCTAGTATATAGCAGCAAAAAATTATTGAGAGTGATAATGAGAGTGGGAAGAAATTTACAAATAAAGATACAGAAAAAAAGTTAGATAAACAGTATCTTGAACTAGAGAGAATAAAGTATTGTGAAAATTGTAAAATGTATGTTGATAAAAAATGCAGCTTATAACAAACATGTGGAAACATTAAAACATAAGATTAAAGTGAGCCTAAACAATGCAGAAACAAATTAGAATGGAGTTAAGTTTGATTGTGTAACATGTAAGACTTCCGTGGGTCAATATAGTGTAGATGGGCATTTTAAATCAAAGAAGCATCTAGTGATGTTGCAGATTTAACAGAAAAAACTTTTTGATGGGAAGTGGCGAGAGAAAATTAAAGAGTTAGGATTAGATCATAAAAAGAAGTATAACCAAATAAAGATAACAAGTGGTAATTATGAAGACCCTAAGTTCTTGGAAGCATTCGAGACAATGCACAACATACATCCACGGTGTAGTAAGATCTACAAAATTTACAGATGAACAACTAGAAGAAAATGAATTCACAGTTAGGTTAAGGACTAGACAATATAACGGACACAATGACTTGGATATGTTGAATAGTGAACTTGACACTAGAATGCAAGAACAAGAAATGAATCAATCTGGTAGAAGCATGCAAAGACTTGTTAAAAGTATTGTGTATATACATTGGTTTGATCCTAGTGAGTGGTGGGTGTACTACTAAGTTATCTTTCACGTCTAGATATATACTTAATATACATAATACTGATAATAAGTGTTTATTGTGGTGTCTACGTGCTGCTTATCTGTATCCTGCTAAGGACAATCCCAATAGAGTTAGTACTTTTAATAATCCTGAATACATTAACGAAATAAAATTACCAAAGTTTCCACCTCCCTAAGGATATTACGATTTTAAAAAAAAAACAAGAGCTAAACAAAGATGAAGTATTATTTAATGTGTTTAATCTAAATGAAAATAAAACTATTAACCCTGTATTAATCAATCATAAAGATCCTAAAAGATGTAATATAATATAATGTGATAATCATGATAATCATTATTTCCTATATAAAGATGTATCATTCTTATTAGGGTTGTCTAGTCATAAATATTATCCATGTCTAAAATGTTGTGTGTCATTTCCAACTGAAGATGCATTAAATAAACATTTAGAATTTTGTGATAGTATTGGAAGAAGAACATTCCATCATGATGATTATCTAAATTTGATAAAATTCCACTGTAAAAACATAATACCATTTGCTTTGTATTATGATTTTGAATGTTTAAAAAAACAGAAAACACAATCCTATTGCTTGTGGGTTATATATAAAACGTGATTATTCTGATATATTAGAAGATAGGTATAAAAGTTACGTTGGAGAAGAAGTATTTGAATGGTTTTTAAGTAAGATGAGTTATTATAATAAATTATAAAAAGATATATTTAGTCTAAATATTCCATTAAAAGAGGAGACCAATAGTCTATCATATATAGATTGTTACTAATGTAATGAGTATATGGATAATGACATTGTTAGAGATCATGATAACCTAAATGGTAAGTCTAGCGGTTATGGTCACAATAAGTGCAACCTTCAATCTAAGAATAATTTTTTAACAATATATACATTTAATTTTACTAATTATGATAATCACCTATTTATAACTAAACTAGCAAAGAAGGTTAGACTTAAAGTATTAACAGAAACTCATCAGAATTATATTTGTATTGATATGGGTCATGCTAAAGCATTAGAGATGTTTATCTTCTTCCATCCACTAAACTTAGATGCTATAAGTAAAACATTGAGTGATAATAAGTGTGTAAAATTTAACAAATTTAAGTTAGAGAGACGAAAATGTTTATTCCCTTATGAATGGTTGGATAGTATAGAAAAACCTAATGAATTATTATTACCACTATGGAAGTATTCTATTCTACGTTGAAACAAATTGGTATTACTAGTGAAGAGTATAAACAAGCATTAGATTGTTGGAATAAGTCTGGATGAAAGACAATGAAAGATTATGTGCTGTTATATCTTAAAACTGATGTATTATTATCAGTGGATGTATTTGAAAAGTTTAGAGATAAGTGTTCAGATTATTATGAAATAGATCCTTGTTACACTTATTCTACTCCTGGGTTAACTTGGTTATGTGGATTGAAATATACTTAAGTTAGTTTTAAATATTATTAAAAAATACAGTTAAAATTTATGATAAAAAACAGCATGGTATTAGGAGTGGTATGACTTCAGTATTAGGTGATTTCCATGTAAAACGAAAAAATAAACAAATAGATCCTGAGTATACTGGGATGGAGAAATATTTAAAGCATGTAGACTTAAACTCATTGTATGCTTTTGCTATGGTACAAGTTTTACCTACTGGTGAAATCAAAGTGTGTAATTATCCAGAAACTGGCTTCGCAGATATAGTATACACTAGATCTAACTCCAACACAGGCAATACCTATACTATAGTTATTAAATATAATGTCGACTTGAAACAAAAGACAAAGAAGTATCTATTCTTTCCTGAAAAGACAAAAGCCAATGTTGATAAGTCTACAGACTATCAAAAAGAAATTAAAAAGAAAGGATATAAACCAAATGAAAAGTTGATGTTAAAGTTAACAGATAAGGAAGACTATGTTATTGATGGGTTGATGTTAGATTGATATTTGGATAATGGAGTAAAGTTGGACGATATTACAATTTAGCAAATGTTTGGATATAGCAAAAGATAATGGTTAAAACATAAAATTGAGTTTAATATTCAGAAAAGAAAAGAAGCTAAAGCTAAGTGAGATAAATTTGGTGATGTATTCTTCAAGTTAATGAATAAAGCCTTCTATAGAAAAACAATAAAAAATGTGTATAGTGGACAATATGTAGAGTTAGTTATTGATGTAGAGAGATATATTAAATTAGTTTAAAAAATTGGTTTTAAATATGCTGTAGAGTGTGATGATGATCTCGTGGCTGTACATAAAATAAGAGGAAATGTTAAGTTAGATGAGTTTAATTATATTGGTTTTGTTATATTAGAGAAAGCTAAACTGTTTATGTATAAAGCTATATCTGAATGACTTGAGAAAGAGTTAGATTGTAGTTATCACTTTACAGATAATGATAGTATATTTATAAATATTAATGTTCCTTTAGATATTGATATAGAAACTGAAATGAATAAGATAAGTGGTATATTACATAACTCAGAATTGGGTAAAATGAAAAATGAAATACCTAACGATACTATTATGGAAGCCTGTTTCCTTATAGCTAAAGCATATTGTTTTAATACAGTTAAAAAAGAAGAAGAGAAAAAAATAAAAAGCATAACCAAGGCTACTATTAAAAACCAAGTTGCAATTGAAGATTATACTTATGCTATATATGAAGGTAAAACTAAATATGTAACTACTTATACTATTGATATTAAGAAGCATCATTTAGAAACAAAAGAACAATTCAAGATAGCTATGGACCCATTTGATGATAAAGGTATTAGAGATAGAAATGGTGAATTTAGATTCTATGGGTCTTAGACCATGTTTCACCATTTTCAAATTATTAGTAGAATTATAATTATAATATTGGTATGAAAATATATACAAAATTATTTGATTATTATATTTTTCTTAAATTATAAAAGAGTTAAGCTGGTATTTTTTTCTTCAAGTTATCCACAAAGTGGCTTCACAGATCCACGAAGTGGTTACACCAATTTTCGCAAGTTGGTTTTACGTGCTTGTTACACGGTCTCACTAGTTAGACTAGTATCTGGGGACGTCCACTGGAGTCAGTGGCGATAGAACAAAACTATCCGTCTGATAATGGATAATTACCAGCTTAACTCGACACTAGTGGTTTGCACTAAGTGAGACAGGAAATGAAAGATTTTTAGGGACTATAGAGGGAAACATATAGAGTGAAATATAAATGGAAATAGAGTAATGTGTATATGGCTGCCGAAGTGGCTCTAAGACACGGAGGTAGCCATATACACCTTACTTTTACTATATCTTACGTTTTTAAAATATGTCATTTCTTTGTTTTTTTTCCAGAACTATCAAACTCCAACTATCCAAATTGTTATAAGCTTATATCATTTTTCATTCTTTATTGTCCTAATTACAGTGATTCAAGTACTTAAGAGAGGTGTGGCCTAATAGCCTTTATCTTCTGCCCTGGAAGTTATTGCAAAATTAATTTGAAAACTGTCCATGTGAAATAAAATCGAATTAATTAAGTTTAAAAAGTATTTTTAAATTTTTTTACTCGTTTGATGATTAACTATAATTTGTTGTTTTGTTTTGTATCATGCTTTTAACAGGAGACATCAGAGGACTTTGTTTGAGTGAAAACGGAACATTGTATATCAGTCGTGGTGAAAGGGGGACAGTGACGTCAGCAGTGGGCAAGAAGACTGGAAAGGTTATTCGAAACATACATTCAAGTGGCAACTATTTGAGTGAAATTCGGTCTTTTGACGGCAGACTTGTCATCTTATACCGAAGCTTACGATTAGAAGATTGGCAGGTATTTGTATTTGACAACGGAGAACTTGGTTTCATTCACAGAGTTGCATCAGTGTGAGTGGGCTGCAATTGCCTCGAGCAGTCACGTGTTTTATACGAAGAGAAGAACGTTCCTGTGTGATCCTGATGTCATAGTAGTTAAAAACATCGACAATTTGGAGTTAACCGAAAAAGTAATTCAGACACAGCAGGCTCTCAATTTTCCTTCATTTTTTTGGATTCCTTTGCAATCTGGTGTTTCAACCACAATGGGATATCTCTTTTTTGCCGATGAGATAGATAACAACATGTTGACAGTTTATGAGTTTGATGCAGCGACTGTTGAAAACGGAGATCAATTGGAGTCAAATAAAATTCCAATTTTTATGAATGGCAAAAGCGATCGAATTCTTCACTGCACTCCGTTAAACTATGATTCAATAGTTTGCTCATTGACGACCGATGGCTCCGACTCTGAGAAGATGGCCATATTAAAGTTAGGGTATGGTTGAAAATCATGTTAATGCATACATTGCTAAAAACCAATTAAACAATTACGGTAAACAGGAGATAGTTTCTAGTCATAAAAAACTCAGAAAAAGAATGTTACAATGCTTGACCGATTATTGCTTTTATAATATTTAATATTGAATAAATCCATTAATATCCTTTTACTTGGAGTGCTTATGAACGATTCGTATAAACATTCAAAGTAAAAACTAATGCATCAAATATGAGAAGAAAATTTATTTCTGAGAGGGGTTACAGATTCAAACCGGGAGATAAAAAACAAAAAAAGTGTGATGCTGTACATTTATGATTCTCAAAACTTAAATTTAACATAATTTTAAAATTTATACTAGCAGGCCCGCAAAAGCTTTAAAAAAACAAATGATTTAACAAAATAGGATGTTTAACTGAAATTGGGAATTCTCATACCCCAACCTGGGCTCAAACATTTGCCCATCGTTTGAATGGCATAGGTCTTACCGCTCACCTCACCAACGCCCATTGTTTGCGTCTATTGCCCTATGTAGCAGTAAAATTATGATCAACCTATTTTTGGCTCTGCTGTGCCGCATGTTTAAGGAGCGGTACAACTTGTTGAGACAACGAGCTTCTAAATGGTTGCATATTGCGTCTCAAAACTTACATATTACGTTATGCTGCAAGTGTGAGGAGCTTTAAAACGTGCCAGAATTAGGAGCTGAACAATACTGACATAGCACTATAAAAGAGAAAAACAATATAACATAAAAAACAGAAGAGGAAAGGGGGAAATGCCACAGGAGTTGATGAAAAAAACTACTGTTTGTTTGGGCCAAAAAAAGTGAACTTTCTCTTTTCCTAACTCGGGCGCGAACCAATGCCCCTCGCTTAAGAATCAAAGGTCTCATCCCTTACGCTACCGATGCGTATTGCTCTTTCAACAAAAATTTGCAAATGTCTCTATTGGCTCCCCTGTTTATGCAACTTGTTTATATGCACAAACACATGTATACTAGGTTCTTAAAAATAGAGGCCTAGCGAATCTCAAAGCGCTTCCGTAACGCTCGGCTTCACTTCTAAAGGCAGTTAAAGCATGTGACAATAGGAGCGCTGTTAAACATTTCGCTCAAGTGCGATTTAATAGAATCATTAGATAGTAGAAAAGAAAAAAGTAACGGAAAAAGAAAGATTGAAAGAGAAAAACAAACGAAAACAAGAGAAGCTTAAAGACCACAATTACCCGTTTTCGGGTCAAGAGCTGAATAGTCAATTCTCCCACCAAATTGATTGCGAAGTCATGCCCCCCGCTTAACTGTCATAGGTCCTATCAATGACGCCACCAATGCTTCATGCATTTGTCAATTGCTCTTTCCGCATGAGCATCTTTTCCGTCAATGTATTTACTGGCTCTCCTGTTTTAGCTATGTGGCATGCTTGTTGAGTGCAAAAGATATACTTTTTCGTCCAGGTATCTATTCTGTTGTCCCGCCCAACACGGACACGAACTACTCTCCCTCGCTTGACATCCATAGCCCATATCTCTCACGCTACCAATTCCCATTATTTATGTCTATTCGCTTGTCTAATAAACTTCTAATAAACTTCTTGTAGTTGGCTAATTGGTTCAAGTGCTTTTTTAGGCGGCTTGCTGAAAGCGCGCAAAATAATGTGCATATTAAAGCTTTAAAATGGCCATATAGCGCGTCTCAAAGCGCACGCTTAACTCTGAGCTTTAGTTCTAATGTCAGATATAGCATTTGAGGATAAAGCCGATTACCATTGCGCATAAGTGCGATTCAAATTTAATAGAATAAAGAAACAAAAAATTCTCGTGCAGTGAAACATAAGAAAAATTTAAGTGGGAAGAAACAGAAAGCAAGAAAGAAAGATTGGAATAGGAAAAATCAACAAAAACCCGTTTTTTGGTCAAGAAAACGAGAACCAGTTTTTGCATCATTTCAGGTGAAATGGGTTTTGAATCGAACCCATGTCTTCTGCATAACAGCCATAGGTCCTATCCTTTTCACTAACGATTCATATTGCATTTGACCATTGCTCTTCACGAATCAGCAATATTTTGGTCAATAGCTTGAATGTTTCGGCTACTTTCGGAAGCCCTAATGAGTGCAAAAAATGTGCAGATTAAGAGCCCAAATACAACAAATGAGAAAGATTGGAAAAAAAGGAAACAAAAAACGAAAAAAAAAGAAACAAAAGGAACAATTAGAAAAAAGAAAAAAGCAAATCAACTTTTCAAATTTGCGCTACATGAAATTGCGCGTGTTTTCTTGCCTTTAATCAGACTCGAACTCTTGCTCCTTGCTTGAAAGTCATTGATCTTATCCTCTACGCTACTGATGTCTACTGATTACGCCTATTGACATTTCTAATGAGCAAATTTTGGTAAGGGGCTATTTGGCTAGCTTCTTTTTGATGTTCGGTATGCTTTATGAGTGCAAAAAATCATCAAAATATTAGCTTAAAAACAGTGATATAGCGCGTCTCAAAATTGTATGCAATATGCTATGCTGCATGTCTAAAGACCACTAAAACATGTGGTGATTGCAGCTCAATTATTGTGGTACAGCTTTTGAAGGAGAATAAATAAATAGACAGAGGAAGAGAAAAATTTTTGTATCAAAGAAAGATAAGAAAAACAAGATCGAATGATAAACAACAATTGACCGCATTTGGGCCAAAGAAACGAGAGCCATTTTTCACATCCTCTCGGGAGTGAACCAATGCACCTCGCGTAACAGCCATGGGTATTTTCACTTTTGCTACCTGTGCGTGTTGCATTTGTCTATTGTTATTTCTGAATCAGCATTTTTTGGTCATTAGCTTTAATGGCTCTCCTGTTTTGGCAGGCTTAATGAGCTCAAAAAATGTACAAATAAGGGACCAAAATATGGCAACAAAATTTTAAATATAGCAAAAAAAGAAGATGAACGAAAAAAAAGGAACGATGAAAAGAACGAAAAAACAGAACCAACTTCTCAAACTTGTGCCACCGGAAGTTATGCGTCTTTTCCCACCTTCTATTAGACTCGAATCTTTGCCCTTGCCTAAGTTTTTTGTTTTATTGTCTACGCTACGGATGCCTATTGCTTACGGCTATCGAGCTTTCTGTTGACTAAACTTTTGGTTAGCGGCCATATTATTCTCTTGTTTTTGCTATGCGTCATGCTTTAAAAACGGAAAATAGTAGCTTAAATGTGACAAAAAAATTAGGAAAATAGTAGCTTAAATGTGACAACATAGCGATTCACGAAACGCAAGCATTGCGCTTTTTTGCATGTTTAAGGACCGTTAAAACATATAGGGGTTGCATCTTACACATAGTGGTACAATATTCAAGTTAGAATTATTCTATAGATGTAGCGTATGTGAACTTATATAAAGGTGACTATCAATACAATAATACAAAATTTAAAATGTATCTATATTCAGAGATATCATCAATAACATCTTCATATCCAGAAAAGTTGCAATATCAACTTAGTAGCAAACAGTGCAACAAAAGAAGTGAAAGGATTTCTGGTGGCGTCCTTAAACTCTGAAAAAAACGGTGTAATTATTCTGAATTTAAAAAATTCAAGGAGAACAATTAGTTTCTTTGTTGCTGATTGGTGACTACCTAGAAAAACGATAGTGCGTATTTACTCATCTTGCAACCACGTCGTCTACATTATTTGGTTTAATAGACTGGGTTGTAAATTTCTGTATACCTTTTGTTGCATTAAATTTGAAACTATGTTATCAATTATCTATTATAGGAAAAACACTATTATGAAAAAATTATTGTTACCAAATTATTATAAATGTATCAAACATTTACAGAAAAGTATAATGAAATATATGAAAAGATTAATACAACAACCTGCCGTATTAGTTGGCTAATCCGCTTATCTAAAAACATTATTGATTAAAATTTTATGTGCTTTTTGAGACCACAAACAAAAAAATCATGATTTAAATCATTTCCTGCAAAGTGTTTCTTTACGTCAAATAATTGAGAGTCAAATCAGCACTATATGGATTTTTTTAGTCACTTTAAATAACCTTTCAAAATTCCAGCGTTTAATTAGGTGCTTTTTTCGCGATACAAACTTTCATCTTTTCAACTTGAAGCTCGTGAATTTATTTCAATGTGGTTTATCTTAGATAAGAACAGCCTGCAGCAGATCCATTTTTTAATAATTTGCAGACAATACATCTGTAAATAAAGAGTGCGACGATCAGGAGAAGGCTGGGAAAAGATTTGACACTACCGGAATCTTTGAAAATGAGGGAAAATCAGATGGAGCTCTCAAAGTCCATTGAACTTGACACGAGTCTTTTTATTGAGAAATGTAATTAGTCAAAAGGAATGACTTTTTCAGAGAACCGCCCTTCAACGATTAATGATTTACACTGGCGTTATTTTTTCAACTGAAGATAAAAAAGAAATGGCTTTTGATGGTATTTTTTATTTTAGTCTATAGTTGTGAAAATCATGCAAAAATCATGCCCGATTATGACTTCAGCATTAAAAAAAGGAAGTTGTGTTTGGAGTCTTGAGCAAACATGACGCATAGTCCATGGTGTCAAAACCAGATGTCCAATCTCTCTTGCTTTCAGTTTTGATGGCTTCCTTTCTCGCTGTGATGACTGTGAATTTTCATCTCGAGCAATTACGGCAGGAGTTCGAGTTGATCAAAAGTCATCCTGTTGGCCTAAAGGGTGCAAATTGTCATACGTCGCACTTTTTCACAAAAATGGTTAAACAAGTGACGTTTAAAACTATTCTCCAATTAGAATACTTCCAAAACTTTCCATTGTATTTGAAAAGCTGCTGCTCATTTTTTGTCCAAAATTCAGACATAATAAGAAATAGTGAGCATGGTTCAACGACGAGACGCAGCAAGACAAAACTTATTTCATGTTTCGTTATTCTCTATAAAAATATTGAAATAAATATCCCTTATTTTAGTTTCTTTTTCTTTATCAGGAGATTCTGATTACGTTCCGCTTCATAGTTTACTGAAAAACCTAGCAGCATTTGAATTTAATGGTGCATTTTTTTTCTTTTTTTCTGACTACCTTGAAGATCGACAACAAATTGTTCGCATGAGACCGTCTTTCTGGTGTCCCAAAAGGAGGTGTCCCGGAAACTCGACTCTCTAATTTGCACGTAAATTTCATCGTTGATTATGCGCAAAGCTCCGGCGATTACTTGTATGCCGGCGATCTAAAGCTGCTTTGTGGATTGACTGCCATGCGACATCAAGGGTCTTCATGAATAGTCAAGCAAGAATCTGTTTGATTTTCATTCAGAAAAGTGTAGAGTGATGACTTTCAACTGCGGCCATTCTTTTCTGTTCAAGGAGAAGACAAAGGTTTGTCACTCGGTATATTATAGATTTAGGAGTGATAGCTACTGAAGACCTTAGCTGGACAACACCTGTTAAGACAACAATTGCAAAACGTAACAAAAACCATTCTGAAAAATAAAAAATTGTTTTTAAAAGCCGCACAGCGATAGCTTGGGCTATTATTGTTCTTCTCTTGGCTTTTTTACAATTCAAAAAATTTGAATTGTGTTGGGGCGCTGTCTTTTTACGACTTTAAGAGGAGTATTGGAGAAGTCCTTTTTTGATCAATTTTGTTGGAGTTATTTTTGAAGCGGGAATTGAAACGCTTGAAAGAAATTGGAGTGATTTTGGTGTTGAACAAAAGTGAAGAGCGAAATGAAAAGAGAGTGGTTTTTGTTCATACCGCTGTTTTTCAGGGGGCGAGAAATTGATGCGTGAAAAAATTTTCTCTAAGCGAGCGAATTCTTTTTGTTCACGTGCGGCTTTTAAAAGCAGTTTTTTGCAATTTTTGATGGTTTTGAGGTTTGATTATGATTTTGTAATAGTTTTAGGCTTGTTTTGATAGGAATTGAAGGTTTCAAATAGTTAATTTGAGTTTAATGCTTATTTCGAGGATTCTGATCAGTTTTGCTGATTTTAAGACGAAATGTAATGATTTTTGCCGGTTTTTTCGTTTTAATGCTTTGAGTGGAAATTGAATAGAAACATGTTACTTGAAGAATTTTCAGATACCAATTGGCTGAAATTTTCTTGGTATAAATCATTTTTTTCTTAGGAAAATTGACAGATAAATTGAGAAATATTAAACCTTTTTTCTTATTTTTTTGCAGTTTTTTTATTCTTAGACAAGTTTCTTAGCCTATTATCACTTGCCCATTGTTTTGCGAGCTTTTCACTGCTCTATTTGCAAAAGAATTGTTTCCGGCTTGATGTTTCCTTGTACTATTAAAAAAAGTCATTAAGTTTTTCTAGTTTTTTCTTTCAATTTTTTTTTGGTTTTTCAATGCCGTTTCTATTAATCCTCAATTTTTTTTGGCATTTGTTGAGGTTCAGGGTCAACAAAAGTTGTTGTAGTCATTTAGTCATAAGTATGTACAATTTTCTTCTTGGAGTCGTTTCCGGAATTCTTCCGGCTATGTTTTTTTTTAAGTTCTGTTCATACATTTTCACAATTTTTGAAGTCAAATTGGAGTTGTGATTTTGGTCACGCCGAAAAAGGAAATGGAGCAAAAAAGCGAGTGGTTTTGCGGCGTGAATTTTTTTTTGCTCAAAATTTAAAGTAGGGTGAGAAAACGGTGTTTAAAAAAATTCGCTTTCTCGCTAGTGGTTTTTTGTTCACATGCGGCAATTTCACTTTGATTTTTACTGTTTTTTTCAATTTCTTGGATAGAATTGTTTTCTAAATGGTTTTCACAATCCATTCATAGTTCTTTATAGGTCTAGTTTTCTGTTTAGTCAATGAAAATTCTTTGAATTGTCGTCAGGACTTGTCATGCTATGTTTTTTTTTAATTCGTCATCGCAATTTTTGTTACGACCATTTAACTTTACAACCACTTCAAATATGCTTTTTGTTCATTCGTTCATGCAATATCAACTGAAATGTGTGTGACGTCATTTTTTGCTTTTAGTGGAGCGAATTTTTTGTTCATTTGCGTGATTAGTTTTTTATTCACATTTTACTGACCTCACTCTCAAAAATGATTTCCTCACTTTGACATTGACTTTTGTTTACTTTGATTCAAATATAAGGTCAAATGGGTGTGTGCCACTCTGAATGAAGGTTATATGAGAGCAGCCAATAAAGGCAGCAAAAACTTATACAGATTTTTTAATCAAAATTTAAAATATCAGCCTTCAATAGAAAGGCGAATTTTTTTGGTCCGTCTTTTTTACAGTTTTTTTTGGGACTGCAGATCTACGAAGCTATCGCGGCTGTTTTCTGGCAATCTTCCAGCTATGTTTAGTTTATTTCTTTCACAGAAGAGTATTTTGTATCGAACAATGATTGTATCTGTTTTATTTTACTGCTCCCCAGCTTGTCGTGTTATAATTGGTGCTTTCACAGAATCAAAAAAAATTCAGCGGAAAGTGTTGCGCTGGGCTACCAGGACTGAGAATTGCAATGAGACACTTTCGAAAATGAATTTTTGTCCCATTTGTGATCAAATCGCGCAAGCTGTCCGTATTCTAGCTTTGAAAATCTGGCTTGCACTAGAAGAAAATAACATTAAGCTATATGTCAACCAAATGACAAACAACTCACGATAATCGGTAGTTTTTTTGAACAACCAGTGCACAAATTTTCAAAACTGACAACTGTTTAATTAGTCGAAATATCCATGACGCCAACTACTTTATGTCTATCATCATCATTGACTTTAAGCCAGCTTTTAATATTTTTTGCGAAGTCTGGATAAATTTCCTACAGCCTAAACGTTCTTTTTCAGCTGCCATCGACAATGTACATATTTATTTCAATGTCGCCGTCCTGACTGAGTTGTAACTGAGTTTTTGTTGGAATTTAAGTCTATTACTAGTTATTGAGTTTTCTTCATGGGCTCCTAATTTCTTTGTTGAATATATTTTAGCTCCATGGCATTCATTTTTTTAAATGTATTTCCATATTTAGCCTGAACTGATGAGATTTTTCAGATGTTGCCCCCCCCAATTTTGGCTCCATTTATATTTTATGAGAGGTATTCGATTGTTTTTCCTCTTCAAGTTTCTGTTCAGTTGCGTGGTTGTTAACTGCATTTACCAGCCCAACATTTTAAAAAAAAATTATGCTAATTATTCTTGTTTAAGTTTTTTCAGACGTTCCAATTCTTCATTTGAATAAATTTAGGCGAAAATTCATTTATCAATTCAATTAGCACCATCAAAACGGTACGATGCTCAGCAAAAATTTGGTTTGGATCAAACAATCTCGTTTTTAAAAGAGAAGCAGAACAGTAAAGCTTGAAATAAGCAAAAAATTTCTTATGTCTAGCCAACAATTCAAAAAAGACGACAACTAAGAAAAGAACCAGCATTTCATCCAAAAAAATTTTTTTTTTGATTAATGTAAAATCCAGATGTGAACTTGTAAAAATTTGTTTAAATTCACAATTAATCGACTCCAAACAAATATCTAAATGCAGAGG
>NW_027453540.1:0-12499 GCF_964194025.1 Convolutriloba macropyga | reverse complement strand
TACATTTTAAACACGGCAAAATAATTACACGATTTCTATTTATAGTTTGGAAAATATTTGTTTTCAAATCCTGATTGAAAACAAGCTTCAATAAAATAAACAAAATGTCAAATTTATTTTTATTGATTGGAATTTCGTTGCCCTTTGTGAAAGTAATAAATATTACATAAGCATTCAGAACTGGCTGATTATTTTGCATTTATTTTTTATCACAAGGCGGAGGTTTCAAAGATACCTGTAAGTTTGTTCAATTTTTTTCCGTGTATACAAATATTTATTTAAAAACACGCACGTGCACGTTATAAATTGCCAAAAAAAGACAGCGCCAGAAGTTGCTATATACATAGCCAAAAGTTCACTGTTTTTTGTCTTCCCTCCTTTTAAAACCTACAGGTTGCTTGTTTTGAGCAAGGTTTCGTGTGACTCTGCAGAAAAAACGTCGAAAATCTGGCTGGTCATCTGGAACCGCTACGCGGTTCTCAATAAATGCCAGAAGATCCCAGTAACTTCAATTTAGGTCAGATAATCTATACTTCAGGGTTCATTTTCAGTTTCGTCAGAGTTTTTTAGGGCCACAAACACAGGCGATTGAAGCATTTGTTGCCAATGCTATGAACTTTTTATCCTAGAAAATTTTTTACAATGCTTGAATGGAGCCAGATTAATTCTGGTTAGGCTGAAGAACAGTGGATTAGAAACAAAATGACAGCAACGAAAGTTTGCTAACTTCTCCCTGTTACTCTCGGATTTTCTCTAAAAGACACCAAAATTCTCTCAGCCAGGTTTTCACAAATATATCAAAAATTTAACAATTTGGGGACAAAATTTTTCGAGCTGATGGAAACTGTTTTTAAATAATTAGGCAGTTTATGTACTTGTTTAAAATCTCATAATAAAAAATCTCATATATTGTGGAAGAAGGGCAAGCAATTCTCACCCTGCACCAATCTTTCTTTTGATTTTTTAAAGCGGAAATGGGACCTTTGATGTACATATCTCACTGCAAATTTAATCCAAAAACCTCCAACAACATGACAGTCAAAACAGTACTTGTAGAGAAAATATTTAAAAAGTTTATATATTTCACCACTTAGCTTTTTTATCTTCATATTCGTTCAAAGAAGCTACATTTAATGCTGCAAAACTTTGACAAGTCTGATCAACATGAAAAGTAAAAACCTTTAAATTTCACCTTTTTTAATCAAAAATTAAATATTTTTGAAAGGATTGGCATGATCAAAGTTTTTTTAAACGCATATTCAACATTGCCTATCAAACGGATATGCTTTTGCTCCAAAGCTGGTCCAAGTTTTAGGAGGTGGGAAAATGTGGAAGCTTTTCTCTTGAACAGAGAAGGCAGGATTTGCTCTTTTGTGACAGCTATGCTTATCATAATTTATTTTCTTTAGTCTTCACGAATGAATGTTATTCGAAGCTTTTCTTTGAAAAAAGTCCGCAAATGATATATATTTAATTTTGCAGTGAGATATGCTCATCAAAGGTCCCAGTGCCGCTTTAAAAATCAGAAGAAAGATGGGTGCAGGGTGAGAATTGCTAGTCTTTCCTCAACAAAATATGTCATTTTTTATTATGAGATTTTAAACAAGTGCGTAAACTGCCTAAGTATTTAAAACAGTTTCCTTTAGCTCGAAAAATTTGATCACAAATATTTGTGACCCAATTTGTATATATTTATATATATAAATATATATATATATTATATATATATATATATATATATATATATATATATATATATATATTATACATATAAGAAAAAAATTATCATAACGTTCAACAAACCTTCAAATGAATAAAACAGTAAACCTTAGAGCCTGGATGAGACCTGTCATTATATATATATATATATATATATATATATATATATATATATATATTATACATATAAGAAAAAAATTATCATAACGTTCAACAAACCTTCAAATGAATAAAACAGTAAACCTTAGAGCCTGGATGAGACCTGTCATTAATGAGAGACAGCGATAGAAATCAAACTATCACAAATATTTATTACGACTTAAACTTGTTGTCTATTTTTTCAAAAACAATTGATTTCCAAGCCAAAATAGCACCAGATAAACTCTACACTGAATAAAAAACATGTACTTCAATAGAAAAAAATAAGGGACTTTTCTTCAATGGGACTTGATAGCAAGTCACAAGAAATGAGCAAAAGGGCAAAGTTTTGAAAAAATTCGTGTTTTTTTAAAAAAATTAAAGACAAACGGATCAAAAGCATTATACATTAACCTGAACTTTTGAGAAATTCATCTGTGTTTCAACAAAAACTGATTGAGACATTTCATTATCCAATATTTCGTACGACTACAAAAAGTACGACAAAAACAGGCAAAATAAAATAATTCGAAGTTTGCACGAAAACAATGTCACAACCATGTAAACAATACACTGTTTACTGAGAACATTAAATTTTCCTAACTGCTGTTTTATATAGCAAATTTCTGTTTTATTGTTAAAATAAAATACAAAAACTGAAAAAAATTGGAAAATATGGGAGAATCACGAAGAATTTATGAAAACTCATAGTACCAAGAACAAAAACCCTTTGAGGTAAATAAAACAGTTATGAAGATCAAACTGTAGTTTACTAGATAATGGATGTGACCTGTCTATAGAGAAACTAAGCTACAAAAAAAAACAGAACTAAGATTGGCAAAGCTCAAAACTTTATCGTTTTCTTAAAAAAAGTTCTTAACAAACGTAACCTTTCAACTAAATAAATTGACAATTCATCTTGCAACGTCTCAGAAAAATAATTGTCCTGGTTATTTTTGAGACCAAGTCAGAATACTATAGATTAAAAAAAGAAGCAGAACTAAAAAGTCACAAAAACTACTTTACGAAATCACAGTGTTGAAGCCATCAAATTTACAGGATAATAACAGCAAAAAATTTAAATCTTCACCTCCATTTCAATTGAACATCATAGAGTAAAAAAACAAAAAATTAAAACAAAAACAACCAAAAACGTTGAAAATTTTCTAAAACTCTCAACAATTTCTGAAACAAATTGACTAAGCCCAAAAGACATCAGTCAAAACGGTTAACGAACAGAGAAATTGTTGTTTGGCTCAACAAAAAGTTTACCAGAACTCTCAAAAATAATGTTAAGCTGCAAATTTGTATAGGAAACTGTAAAATACGAAAAAGTGACAAAAACCAGAACAAAAAGTTAAATGATGAGGAAATCTTTTACATTTTGAAAAAAAATTGATTTGAAAGTCAATAATGCCATTAGCTATACACCTATATCAGTGATTGAGTTCATTTGACGACCAATATTTGGCCATTGAGATCTTTTTTACCCAATATATGGCATACGACAACAAAAAAAAACAAGAAATTCAGGGCAAAATTTAAACAAAAAATACCAAAACCTACACTGTAACATTGTCGCAGCCCTTAGAACATCCATTTAAAGAAGCAGTATATATGTTCAGTTGCGTTTCTTGACCGTTTTTTCCGATCGGAATTTTCAGTAATGTGACAGTTAACCAAAGAAACAAAAAACAGCAGCAAAAATGGGCAATTATGCACAAAAATTACAAAACTTTGTATAAAAACTCGTAGTAACAAAACCAAGAGGCCGTTATTTGAGAAAAACCGGTCCAAAAATTAGTTTTTAACCAAAAAAAAATTTGGACCTGTATTTTCTGGGAATGAGCTAAAATAGGACACAAATGGGATTAAAATAATTGACAAGTACAAAAAATCACTGAAATTTTCTTAAAACAATTGTATTCAATGCCATGATTGACGTTCGATAACAACTGAATGCATTGTATAGGTTCACATACACCTCTTGAAGGAGCCGTTTGGTCTGTGATCAGTTAGAATTAGCAATAAGACTACACAAAGAATGACAAAGGAGGTCAAAACACAAGAGTTCAGTTAAAGTTTACTAAATTTCTTTGTCTAAGACATAAAAACCATTGGGTTCTCTCTGGAAACAAACTATATCTACTTTCTGCATCATTTTCACGTAAATTGGAGGTGTCGTTAATTGGGCCTTAAATTAAAAAATTTGTCAGTATATAACATTAAAAAAATGAATGGAAAGTTTTTAAAAAAAAGGCAGCACCCAAAAAAAATAAAAAGTTTCAGATTGTAATGAGCTCAAACCTACCCTTGATTTTGCGGCCTGCTCAAAAACAACCCAACCCAATGTTTGTAATTTTGATCACTTTTTAAGTTGAATGTTTAAGAAAACAATGATGCATTTTGTATAATTATTGAATTAAATTTGCAGAAAAACGGCAAAATTTTAATACTAGAAGACTTTTATAGGGCTCCGAATTTCAAATTCTCGACTTCTTCTGGGGTTTAAGGAGATTGTGTAAGCGGTTTCAAGGTCTCTACAGCTGTCAAACTTAAACAAAATGGACCAGAACAGCATATTTTGTGCCAAATTTGATGAAAAAAATTCGAATTTTGAAATTTTTATCAAAAATTTTTGCCAAAGAAGCTTTACTCAACTTATTCAGCAACGCTTTTCTATGTTGAATGAAAACTTTCAACAAAATACTTCTGAAAAATTTCAACAAATTTTTGATTATTTCAGCATAATTGAGCCAAGTTTTAGCGAAAATTACGGAAAATTTAAATAAAAATTGTCGAAAATTTACAAAAGCATAAACCTCGATAACTCCCTGTAAAAAACAAAAATCGAAAAAATCTTTTTAATTCCGTATTCTACGCTGGACGGCTTTTCAATGATACCGCTCACATTTCTCTACGATGAATATATCGATAGGCCAAAATTGACTGAACAAAAAAACCCATTTGAGTATATAGTTCCTCCCTCTCCATTAAAGTGGGAGTCGGAACAATAAGGTTCAATATTTTAAATTATTATGCATCGGTTTTTGTTGTCTAACTGCTTTGAGCTTTTGCTTCACACAAGGAATTTGTAGAAAAGTAGTATAATATGGTTGATAGATAGTTTTGATTTTGTTAGACCTGTTACTGAAGCTAATAAATCAGAGCTTCATTGAGTGTTTTTCTTTGGATTGCTATAAAAGTACGGGGGGTATTTTTTTTATAATTATAATTTTATTATTATATTTTAAGTTATTTTAAATTATTATTATATTTTATAATTATTATATTATAATTATATTTTTTATTATTATACTTGGATGGTTCGGAATTCGATGGCTTCCGTTTAGGCCGATCTGGACATACAGATTTTTGTCTAGCACCTGAACCTGGGTCACCCTCGAATCACCTTGCTATCGTACTTGAACTAGATTTTATATGCTAACATGTACTGCTGTGCGCACAAGATTTGCGCAAAATATGATTTTTTTCTTTGTAGAATAAAATTTCATCTCTATCGCCACATTAATTGTTTTTCCTTATGAAAAATAGATGTACAATTTTTCATCATTGATACTGTTTTGTTTCAGCTACTGTCAGCCATATTACACCGACCAAAGCTACAAAAGACTACACTAGCCAGAGCACGCCAGACGATATCTCAAAACAGACCAGAAGAATCGACGAATTGAAGCACCCTCGATCACGCTCGATGGAGACACTTTATAAGGGGAATTATTGATTCCTTTCCCCCTCGCGTTCCCTCTCGCTCTCTATTTTCCTTTTCCGCGGACAGATTTATTCAAAATTTAGGAAATCTGATATGTCAATAACTTCTATCCATTCATCTTATAGTTGTATATGGCTATGGACTAGTCTGGAATAGTATTGCACGCAAATATACGCTTATAAGTGCACACACCTGGCGTGAAGTGTTTGGTGCAAAAATGAACAAATAATATTTCACGTTACTCTTCTGCTGAAATTCTCAAACTCATTTATCTTTTTTATACAACAGTACCATCTACCATTTTATGCATAAAGTTAGATTTATATGAACAATATGGATTAAACTAATCCGTCTTTTTTTGTTATAAATTCCCAATTTTTGTCTATATAAAACTTATCGCTATAACCTAACCAATTTGGATAATCTTTCTATTGTAATATTCGGTTGACTTTTGTTGCAAATTATAAGCTGGATTATAATTGATGAATTAATGATCATCTGGTTATAAATTTAGTTTTAGGTTGTTATTTGGGTTATAACTGACAAATTGATACGTGCCATTATCAGTTTCAGCATTAAAATTGATTCCAAATTACTATCTTCAGTTTTCAATTAAAGATTTTTACCAATTTCAGTTGAGAAGAAAATTAAAACTATTAACGAAGTTTTAACGGATTATTGTTGGTGGTCATTGCCACTCTCAGTTATATGTATGTTCTATAAATTAATTGGGTTATTACTGATTAATTACTGCCCTTGTCTGTGACATATTATTACAACCATCAAATGGTGTTCTGACAACCTTAGAAGACAAATATGACGTCATCAATTGATGTGACGTCAAGAATGTGCCGAAATGTCATTATCATGTACACAATGGCAGTGTTGGGCTTCCTAAACGCCCTCAAAACAGACTTACAAAGTCCGGGTAAGTCTTTAAGTTCATCTGAGTTTTTTTGGATCTCGTCATCCCTCATCTTTGCGTGAAAAAAATGAAATCTATGTTTTCATAAGCATGTGTGAACAAACATCTGATACTAATGGGTGTTTTTGCAGCCCATTAAGAGGCGGGGGTACAGCCATTTCAATGTATGATTTAACAAGGATGCTCGTTAATGTGCGTTCGCACATGATGTTCCGACTCGAGCTCATCTAAATTTTTGACTTAACTGTCAAACAAATGAAGAGAAAATCAAAGATATATCTTTGAGTTTTAAAAGAATCGTTACTCAATCTTCTACTAAATGAATTAAATATTGCCATGCCTCATTACAGCACTCACGAGATCTGCCATTAATTAGAATATGGCAGAAAGGAAAACAAACACCAAAATAAGCAAAAACAAAAAAAGCATTTTTTACGGCAACATTTCAACATCTAAACCTAAATGCACCTAGTATCAACGTAAAAATACAAACAGATACAACCTTCACTACACAATTTTACTTTTTCTTTCTCAGCTCTCGAATGGAAATCGATTTTTTAATAGCAAACTTCCCTATGAGACAAAAACTACCCGTTTTATGGCCTTTCTTCTATAAGAAACACAAAAATTTTTATTTGTAACATAAAATGTAATTTTGAATTAAGATTTTTCAACGGTAAAATGTTAATTTAAAAAAAAACTTACGCTAAAAGTGAAAAAAAAGCATGCCAAACATCACGTGTTCACACAAAACATTAGGCCTCGATAATTCCTGGAAAAAAGAAAACCAAATTCAAGATAACTTTTTGAATGAATTCTTTTTCAAATGTTATTAAAACTAATTATGCTAAAATTATACTGAAAGATTAAATTTTTTCACTTCGGTCTCATTTGAAAATCATTGGGATCTGTTATTGCGCGAATGATCTCAAAGAAGGGGAAAAGGAACACAAAAGTTTACCACCAAGAAAACTTTTATGAACACACATACTGTCCGCAAACAAAGCATCAGTTACGACGTAATATCAATGGAAACGTTAAAATTCGAATTACAAAGAAGTGGACGCGGCCTCTACAGAAACAAGTTGACAAATATAAGAACAAAATCTAAAAAGTTTGAAAATTATTTAAAAACAAATAATGTAGTAATATTTGAAGCTGTTTCCTATAGACTTACAGTATTGAGTAACTTCATTCATTCAACCATCAATTGGAAACCTATCAGGCCGCTCAGCATTTTACAATTAAATAAAGAATTAGAACAACAACAGGCGAAAACAAAATGAAAAAATGAAAAAGAGAGAAAAGGGCCGAAGCCATTAAAAAATTGTCTATTCTGCACAATTTTTTTCATTCACAAATAATTTTTTCACAACAATGGGATTCTTTTTTTGTAACCAAATTTATTAAAACCACAAAATTTTTTAGAAAACCCTAGTATCTGAGCCATTTAATTTTATAGCTTTCAACGGAAATCAATAAATAAGAAGTTATAATAAGATTTGGCACGACGGGAAGGCAATAATTTGTTTCAAAATTAGTTCATTAACAATTCATCACAATAATTCTTATGGCTGTTAAAATGACATCAAATACGGGCAAAAACCAAAATTTCAGTAGAGTGCGAGAAGACATTGTCCAAGTCACTATAACCATACGTTTTTTTCTGACAACTTTATCTATGATCAATTGAAGGTCTTCTCTAAGCCAATGGGAACTGTCAATAATGGGATAATGTAATAAGGTTTCAAAAAACCAAAATTGTGAAAAAATAACCAAAAATTTTAAAAATGTTTATGAAAAGTCGTGGCATTGAAGTCATAAGGACAATAGTTAGAAGATAAAACCGCTAACCAGGTTGCTTTTGGTTGCAGTAGAAAGGAAGGGCTCCTGTCAATAATGACACTGATTTACAGTTCACAGAAACAAGTTTAAGGTAGGTTAATGTTCAAATTAAAGTTTGTAAAAATTATTTTAAACGTCTTCACAACCATCAGCTGTCCACTTAAACTACTACATAGGTTCACTGACTGCATAGGTTCTCTTTAGGAAGCCTATTGCACTTTTAGTCAACCTCAGTCAAAACCAAATGAAAAAATATATAACATTTTTTTTATTTTATTTGAAACTATCATTCTGAGTTTTTGGGAAGTTATTTCATATTTGCATTATTCTTTAAGTACTTTCTAGAAGACCATAAAAACCACTGAAGTACTATTGTTGCTATGCACTGTTTTACTAAGGTACTTAGGTTATTAAACAAAATATTGTAACCCTTTATATTTTCTTGTTAGCTTTTTTGCAGACATTTTGGTGATGAGTTTATTGAGCGGTGCATCGTTCACAATGGTTAAAATATAACTCTAACCAGATCAATATTTTCTTTTTCAAGCTTTTCCTCTCATTTGTTTCATTTTTCTCGTTGAACTCAAGTAATTGCTTTTCTTTTAAATTGAAATTGTGGTAATTGATCGCTACATTTTAATGGCACGAAACGCGGAAAATGAACATCATTTTTACAACCATTCGTTTGATCAAAAATGCACATACATGTTGTGTTTTCTAGTTAATTTAAGTTATAACACGTAAATAGCGTAACAGATTTGCAAGCCTGGATTTTCAGCTGGCTGTGATAAACTCTTTTAAGGGTTGGGAACAGTTACAAAATTTTTGTAGCTTCAATGTGTCTACTTTGATTTTTTTTTTTTGATGTTACCAAATAAAATATATCAACGGCATAAGTTTTATGACTCGGTGGTAACACAGGTCCAAAAACTTTTCCTGCTGTATTATCTCCTTAGTTTATAATCATTTTTAACGTTCAATGCATTATTAAAGCGTCTCTTATTTTATTTAATTCAATTAATTTCAATTGCTCTGATAAACTGAAAGGTCCTGGGTTTTCACACAAAAAAAACAAATAGCTTTTATTAATCTTTTTTCTGAGGTCTTTTGGTCATCTTTTACGAAAAAAAGAGAGCTTTTAGCGTAGTATTTTTCTGTAGGTTTTTTTGTTTGTTTGTATGCATAAGGTAGAGTCCAAAAATTATTGTGTAGATATTTTGATTTCAGGTTCATTCATTTGAGTACTTCAATAACAAGGAGGCACATAAAGTTCCGACATAACAAAATAACTCAGTGGAGTAAAAAATGCCGCATTAGACTGATGAGATCAGCCATTATTAAAAAAGCAGGTCAAGACGAATAACAAAATCAAGCAACACTAACAACAAACATTAATTACTTCAAAAACGTATGTCCATTTTTTAAAAAAAAAAACTTATTAACAAGGTCAAAACAGCGTCAGATAAAAATAAAACTAAACAAAAAAACTTGTAATACACTAGAAAAGACATGGGACGGCTCCATAATAACATAATAAAGCTCGGTAACAATTAGACAAAAAAAACAAAAAAACAATTATACAAAAAAGAACAAAAGAACAAAGTCAAAAAATTGGCTTAAAAATTTGAAAACAATTAATTTCAAAGTAATGAAAACCATTAAATAGCAATTGAAAACATCCAACATGTTAATGATCACATATACCTCTGCAGGAGGGCATTAAGGCCTGTCATCATTAAAATTTTTGTCTGGTTTATAAAAGAATAACAAAGAGACAACATACAAAAATTCAAAACTTGCGAGAAAACGTTATCGAAACCGTAAAGTCATATTTTGCCCCTAAAAATGTGTTCAATTGAGCCTTCCTCGAATGCCATTAATTTGGTATGCGACCTCTCAACAAAAGGAATAGGTAATAAGAGGACAAAAAAGACCATTCATGAAAGCCATAAGCTACAAGAAATAATTAAATAGGTTCGTTTATTAATCCTGAGGAAGCTCTTGAGACCTGTCATTATTCAGAGCCCGCCTCACATCTAAAAAAAAACTTCAAAAATAGACAAAAATTCAGAATTTTGTTTACTTTTTTGCAAAAAACCCGTGTCGAAGCCAGTAAATTCATAAACAACTCTTTTAAAACAAAAGGTTTTGTACAATTAGTCCATCACTCGGCAACAATGATGCTATCTTTGACCTGCAATTAACGATACTAGGTAACAAATAGAAAAAAAGAACAAAAATGCGAAGTTAGAAAATGTTTTTATAAACAAATGTTTTCAGAGACATGAAGGCCATTAACTATCTAGTGAAATCAGAATATAGGCTCGTTTATTCCTCCATAAAGAACAATGAGACCTGTCATTATCCAGGAAAGTTCATGCGACTAAAAGGACAAAGAAAAAACGAGATTGAAAGAAAAATGTAAAAAAAATTTCAATTAAAATCTTCGAGAAAGGAGAATCGAAGCACCTAAAACCATAATCATTGACTTTAATAGCCTTCAAATGTTCAATTGGGCTTTGGTTTGGACGCCAATAATGAAATATGTGAACTGTTTATATTATGATAATGTGATAAACGAGAAGAAGCGTGAAAAATGGGCCAATGTCTAATTGTAATTAAAAAAAGTGAAATCTAGTACTATCATGGCCAGAAAACCATAACTTAACGGTTAAAACCGCAATAAAGATTAAACCGCAATAAAGAACAGGCATTTTTTCTTTGCGGAGACTAAGCTACAACTTTACCAAATTAAGAGAAAAATAGTGGCGAACCTTAATGAGCCAAAAATTAAAGATTTTTAAATCGAAACGACCATATTCTTTCGATTAAAGAAACTATACACATTAATTTGGAAATGTTTAGGAAGTCAATTGGACCTATCGACTGTGATCTTTGATTTGAATTGTTCAGTTCTTTAATTAACATAAAAAAGATAGATTTTTCTTTAAAAAAAAGACTGACTGATTAAAATCTGAATTTTTTTTTTGGATTATAACAGTCCAAGATTGGATCAAAAACCATCCATGCTAGAACACTCAATTGGTTAGAATGTCATATGTCTAGATAATTTGTTGGTTTAAAGATCCAGCACAAATGCTGCGTTTTTGCTTATCACAGAGTAAAGTTAGAAAAAAACGGCGAAATTTTGATTACAGACTACTCTCAATGGAAGTGGAATCAAGATAGTCTATAATGATTGTGTTAGTTTTTTTTGGGTGTGTACTTCGGGCAAGTTTAATCAAAGTGGACTGCAATTTTTCTTTGCTAAACTGCAATTTTTTCGAACTGTGGTCTTGACTGAAAACATTTTTGTAAAACAAATGATTATGGCTGAATTTAACAAATCTAAAACCTAGGACTATTCAAAATTTTGTTTTGCTTAAAACACAGCTTTTTTATCGTTTTATGTTGATTTCAAAGTAACTGTATTTCAGATTGCGTTTATTTTTTTATGAAAAACTAATTTAAGCGACAAGAGTTCAACAGAAGTCAAAGTCTCTTTCTCTGAATCAAACAGTGACCTCTGGCAATTTGTTTTCATGTTCATTGTTAACTGGCAAAGCCGAAATTAGTCAAATTTGATTGGCATATTTTTTCAGCAGAATCTTCTGAACAAGGAAATTTCGTAAATTTTTAAAAATCTGAGAAGGCTCTGTTGTGGTCAAAATTTGTGTACAAAATATTCAGTAATTAAAACTGTTTGTAAAAGAAACCGCAATTAAAACTGTGAACTAGGCTCTTCAATTTTCCGCGCTTTCTTCAGTTGCCATGATCGTCAATAGCCGCCATTTACTAGTTATATGACGGTTCTATTTGAAATAATCTTCATATTTCTTGTTTAGTTTACATTTATCATTTTGAAACTCTTGTAAGTGCGTATCAATGTTTATGTTTTAAAACTGTATGCAATTTACCATTATGGTTAGCACTAATAAGCCCTGGGTTTTTTGGTGTCTCTAAATTGTCAAAGTCAAACAATTTTACCAACTCGATAAACAATTTTGCTTTGATATTTAAGATATTTGGCCCATTTTGTCGAGTTACAGTCAAGTTAAAACTTTAAATCCATAGGAGGAGTATTTTGTCAGTCAGGAACTTTAATCAATTTTTGGACTTGCTTGAGCAATCAGCCACAA
>NW_027453539.1:35000-48361 GCF_964194025.1 Convolutriloba macropyga | reverse complement strand
CTAGCTAGCTAGAGCTCGACCTATGAAAAGCTGCGCAAACACTTATTCTATAATAATTGCGAAAATTAAAAATTTCACAAGTGAAAAGCTGCATAAACAGTAATTCTATGTGTGGGGCATTATTAGGGGGAGGTGTCTTGTCAAAATATGGCTGGACTAAAGACCTCAACCCAGATAGGGTGGAAGGCCCTATGATCGGTCTGTTACTAATCGGTGACCGATAAAGACCTGACCAAGGCCTGTAGTAAGCTTGGTTAGGCATTACAGGAGATAACACTAAGACCGAGGGGTCTTAGAGAGCCCTCTAGCGGGGCGAATAGAGCTAGATCGAGCCTTGGGAAAGCTAGATCGAGCAGGACTGAAGCTAAAGGATAGACCGAGAGGTCTGTCTGGTCCTCCTAGAGAGGCCAAGAGAAAGTACGAGAAGCCAACTAAAGCTTGATCGGGCCTTCAGCAAGCACGACCGAGCTGTACCGGAGCTAACACTAAGACCGAGGGGTCTTAGAGAGCCCTCTAGCGGGGCGAATAGAGCTAGATCGAGCCTTGGGAAAGCTAGATCGAGCAGGACTGAAGCTAAACGATAGACCGAGAGGTCTGTCTGGTCCTCCTAGAGAGGCCAAGAGAAAAAACGAGAAGCTAACTAAAGCTTGATCGGGCCTTCAGCAAGCACGACCGAGCTGTACCGGAGCTAACACTAAGACCGAGGGGTCTTAGAGAGCCCTCTAGCGGGGCGAATAGAGCTTGATCAAGCCTTGGGCAAGCTAGATCGAGCAGGACTGAAGCTAAGCAAGAGACCGAGAGGTCTGTCTGGTCCTCCTAGAGAGGCCAAGAGAAAGTACGAGAAGCCAACTAAAGCTTGATCGGGCCTTCAGCAAGCACGACCGAGCTGTACCGGAGCTAACACTAAGACCGAGGGGTCTTAGAGAGCCCTCTAGCGGGGCGAATAGAGCTAGATCGAGCCTTGGGAAAGCTAGATCGAGCAGGACTGAAGCTAAACGATAGACCGAGAGGTCTGTCTGGTCCTCCTAGAGAGGCCAAGAGAAAGTACGAGAAGCTAACTAAAGCTTGATCGCGCCTTCAGCAAGCACGATTGAGCAAGACCGGAGCTAACACTAAGACCGAAGTGTCTTAGAGAGCCCTCTGGTGGGGCGAATAGAGCTAGATCGAGCCTTGGGAAAGCTAGATCGAGTAAGATTGAAGCTGAAAGAGTGTCAGAGGAGCAAATGAACCTCCAAAAAGTGAAAATCAAATTTTAGAAAAAACACAAGTTAAATACTGCATGGACAGTATTTCTATGTGTGGGGCATTATTAGGGGGAGGTGTCTTGTCAAAATATGGCTGGACTAAAGACCTCAACCCGGATAGGGTGGAAGGCCCCATGATCGGTCTGTTACTAATCGGTGACCGATAAAGACCTGACCAAGGCCTGTAGTAAGCTTGGTTAGGCATTACAGGAGTTAACACTAAGACCGAGGGGTCTTAGAGAGCCCTCTAGCGGGGCGAATAGAGCTAGATCGAGCCTTGGGAAAGCTAGATCGAGCAGGACTGAAGCTAAGCAAGAGACCGAAAGGTCTGTCTGGTCCTCCTAGAGAGGCCAAGAGAAAGTACGAGAAGCTAACTAAAGCTTGATCAGGCCTTCAGCAAGCACGACCGAGCTGTACCGGAGCTAACACTAAGACCGAGGGGTCTTAGAGAGCCCTCTAGCAGGGCGAATAGATCTAGATCGAGCCTTGGGAAAGCTAGATCGAGCAGGACTGAAGCTAAACGATAGACCGAGAGGTCTGTCTGGTCCTCCTAGAGAGGCCAAGAGAAAGTACGAGAAGCTAACTAAAGCTTGATCGGGCCTTCAGCAAGCACGACCGAGCTGTACCGGAGCTAACACTAAGACCGAGGGGTCTTAGAGAGCCCTCTAGCAGGGCGAATAGAGCTAGATCGAGCCTTGGGAAAGCTAGATCAAGCAGGACTGAAGCTAAACGATAGACCGAGAGGTCTGTCTGGTCCTCCTAGAGAGGCCAAGAGAAAGTACGAGAATCTAACTAAAGCTTGATCGGGCCTTCAGCAAGCACGACCGAGCTGTACCGGAGCTAACACTAAGACCGAGGGGTCTTAGAGAGCCCTCTAGCAGGGCGAATAGAGCTAGATCGAGCCTTGGGAAAGCTAGATCGAGCAGGACTGAAGCTAAACGATAGACCGAGAGGTCTGTCTGGTCCTCCTAGAGAGGCCAAGAGGAAGTACGAGAAGCTAACTAAAGCTTGATCGCGCCTTCAGCAAGCACGATTGAGCAAGACCGGAGCTAACACTAAGACCGAAGTGTCTTAGAGAGCCCTCTAGTGGGGCGAATAGAGCTAGATCGAGCCTTGGGAAAGCTAGATCGAGTAAGATTGAAGCTGAAAGAGTGTCAGAGGAGCAAATGAACCTCCAAAAAGTGAAAATCAAATTTTAGAAAAAAACACAAGTTAAATACTGCATGGACAGTAATTCTATGTGTGGGGCATTATTAGGGAGAGGTGTCTTGTCAAAATATGGCTGGACTAAAGACCTCAACCCGGATAGGGTGGAAGGCCCTATGATTGGTCTGTTACTAATCGGTGACCGATAAAGACCTGACCAAGGCCTGTAGTAAGCTTGGTTAGGCATTACAGAAGATAACACTAAGACCGAGGGGTCTTAGAGAGCCCTCTAGCGGGGCGAATAGAGCTTGATCAAGCCTTGGGCAAGCTAGATCGAGCAGGACTGAAGCTAAACGATAGACCGAGAGGTCTGTCTGGTCCTCCTAGAGAGGCCAAGAGAAAGTACGAGAATCTAACTAAAGCTGGGTCGGGCCTTCAGCAAGCACGACCGAGCAGTACCGGAGCTAACACTAAGACCGAGGGGTCTTAGAGAGCCCTCTAGTGGGGCGAATAGAGCTAGATCGAGCCTTGGGAAAGCTAGATCGAGCAGGACTGAAGCTAAACGATAAACCGAAAGGTCTGACGGGTCCTCATAAGAGGCATGGAGAAAGATCTGATACTAAAGTACCTCTCGGAAGTAATAAAATATGCCTGATGAAGCCGGGTATGATGTTTGTTGTTTGATGGCATTCATCGATTAGGTCTGGTGGATTCCCCATTACTCCGAGTGGTACTAGTAGAGGCTCCTACAGGGGTGAGCAAAGCGAGATCAAGCCTTAGGCAAGCTAGATCGAGCAGAACTGAAGCTGAAAAGCAAAATAAATGACAGGTCTGTCCAAATCAATAAACTTGAAATCCAGTGTGGTCACCACGGGTCACGAGGTGAATTCCTAGCGATTGTCTGCTGAACGTATAGGAAGGCCCGAAACGAACGATAATTTCATTGCACAGTGGAGATACTATACGTTCAGGAGTAGCATACATCGGGTTTGATCTATGATCATGTCTGGTCTCCGAGGATCCACCGGGTTACCAACTGGCACCGCTGTACTGGGTGTAAAACTGGGCCACCTGAAGTCCCGGGTGTAAAACTAGGTGCCTCTGTGCCAAAGTAGCGGCTTGCGTAGTGCATTATGCCTCCGGCTTGCGAAATGGTTATAAGCAATAACAACAGGACGCCGCGGGGTGTTCACTTAAAGGAGTAACGTTCTCTCAAGGGAGGGGATCTAAAAATCTTGATAAAACATTTATTCTATGCAAAATTTGTGCGCAAATTTTGCAAAGTAAAAAGCTGCACTGTAGCAAATTCTATGTGTGTAGCATTATTAGGGAAGTGTTGTTTGATGGCACCTCTCTACTTGATGCACCAAAGAACTACCTTGATGGCTCATGACCGCTGGTAATCTGTCGTCGCTAGTAGTTCGGAACTGAGAACAAATATGTTCGCAAATTACAACAATTATACAGCATATTGCTGAATAAAGCAGAACCGAATAATACTCAGTGACTTTACACCAAGACTGACTAATGTCTGGATTGTATCGTCCTACTCGAGTAAGGCGAAGAAAAGCTAGAAAGATACGCTTTTCACAAAGCAGGCTTAATGCATGCAAACCAAGGAGGAAGGAGTGATGCCCCTCCTTATAATAAGCAGAACCAAATAAAGAACAGACAGCATCATCTGTACAGTGACCAAGAAGAGGTGAAACTTCTGTATGTGAAAAGGCAATTTGAGCGAGATTTATTAGCAGACTAGTATTATGTTGTTTCTAGTAGGCGAAAGCCGAAACATCAACATGTGAAAATCTGATATTAAATCCTCAATCATTTTCCCTAGTATTATACAGCTATGAGTAACCTTAATTGGACACGGCAATTATTGCTGACCGGTGAAACTTTCGCATGGGAAAGACACACACACTTCTTGACAAAGCAATAAGTATTATGCTGTTTCTAGTACGCGAAAGCAGAAACATCAGCATGTGAAAGTTGTGAAGTTGAAGAATTTTTGTGTTGAGTACGATGTTGTTACTAGTAACCATGTCGACAGCTGAGAACTGTTCTCTAACCAATAGAAGGTGAAACTTCTGTATGTGAAAAGGCAATTTGAGCGAGATTTCTTAGCAGACTAGTATTATGTTGTTTCTAGTAGGCGAAAGCCGAAACATCAACATGTGAAAATCTGATATTAAATCCTCAATCATTTTCCCTAGTATTATACAGCTACTAGTAGCCGTAATTGGTCAGGGAAACATTGTTGACCGGTGAAACTTCACATGGGAAAGACACACAAATTACTTGACAAAACAATAAGTATTATGCTGTTTCTAGTATGCGAAAGCAGAAACATCAGCATGTGAAAGTTGTGAAGTTGAAAAGTTTTTGTGTTGAGTACGGTGTTGTTACTAGTAACCATGTCGACAGCTGGAAAGCTGTTCTCTAACCAATAAAAGGTAAAACTTCTGTATCTGAAGAGGCGGCGTGATTGAGATTTTTAACAGACTAGTATTATGTTGTTTCTAGTAGGCGAGAGCCGAAACATCGACATGTGAACATCTGGTTTTTAAATCATGAGTCAATTCTCCCTAGTATGATACAGTTGTTAGCCGGTATTGGTAACAGTAGAACAGAGATTTGGAGGGCAAAACCTGCTCATGGGAAATGCTCACAGAGCGCTATCTACCAGTACACATAGTATTATGCTGTTTCTAGTACGCGCGAGCCGAAACATCAGCATGTGAAATGTGTAATCGTGGGTAACTCTAAGTGTGTAGAGTACTGTGTAGTAACTAGTAGCCATGCCAAAGCATGCATTGAAACTCTTCGTGATTTAAAAAGCTCAAAGCAAGATTGACGAGGCCGCAAGGCTATGTCTTTCTAAATTCGAACAAATCGAAAGATTGTTCAAAGTACAATTAAACTGATTGATCCTGTCAGTTGCCATATGCTTGTCTGAAAGACTAAGCCATGCATGTGCAAGCGAAGCTTGAAAAAGTGGAACCGCGAATGGCTCATTAAATCAGTTACTATCTATTAGTTGATTTGCAAGCTAAATGAATAACTGCGGTAACCCTGCAGCTAATGCATGCTGATTGTCCGACACTGTCGGAGACTTTTACAAGACTACACCGGGTGATTTGCTAAGTACAGACACATCCCGTGATGAGTCCTAGTAACTGAAAGATCCCAGATAGCTTCGGCTTGGGGACGGAACTTCCGAATTTCTGACCTATCAACCTATGATGGTAGTGTAACGGACTACCATGGTTGTGACGGGTAACGGGGAATCAGGGTTCGATTCCGGAGAGGGAGCCTTAGAAACGGCTACCACATCCAAGGAAGGCAGCAGGCACGCAAATTACCCACTCTCCGCACGAGGAGGTAGTGACTAGAAATAATGATATGAACCTTTATGGTTTGTAATCAGAATGGAATGGACTTAAAAGCTCCATTGATGAACGAGTAGAGGGCAAGTCTGGTGCCAGCAGCCGCGGTAATACCAGCCTCTACAAGCGTATGCAATAGTTGCTGCGTTTAAAAAGCTCATAGTTGGATCTGTTTGAGTAGAACGGCAACATGGTCTTCAGTTAAATCTGTTGACTCGTTCCGCTCATCCTTCGCATCGAAGAAATAGTTTGCACTTAAATGTGACGAACTGTGGAAACGGTGTTTTCACCCTGAGAAAATTAGAGTGTTCAAAGCATCCTTTGGGATCGAATAATAAAGCATGGAATAATGGAGAATGACCCGCTACTCGATTGATGCCGGTTGGCTGAGTGCGGTAATGATTGAAAGGAACAGACGGGGGCATTTGTATTGCTACGTTAGAGGTGAAATTCTTGGATCGTGGCAAGACAAACTACTGCGAAAGCATTTGCCAAGAATGTTTTCATTAATCAAGAACGAAAGTCAGAGTATTGAAGAGGATTAGATACCCTCGTAATTCTGACCATAAACTATACCAACCTACAATTTGTCAAAGTCGATCTTGACTTGGCAAGAGATTAACCGGGAAACCAAAGTTTATTGGTTCCGGGGGAAGTATGGTTGCAAAATCGAAACTTAAAGGAATTGACGGAAGGGCACCACCAGGAGTGGAGCCTGCGGCTTAATTTGACTCAACACGGGAAAACTCACCCGGTCCAGACATCTTAAGGATTGACAGATTGAATATCTTTCATGATTATATGGGCGGTGGTGCATGGCCGTTCTTAGTTGGTGGAGTGATCTGTCTGGTTAATTCCGATAACGAACGAGATCTTCTCCATCTAAATAATGAAATTCACTATATGTGAATTCAAACACTTCTTAGAGGAACTATGCGGAATTAAATACCGCAGATGAAGTGAGGCTATAACAGGTCTGTGATGCCCTTAGATGTTCTGGACTGCACGCGCGCTACACTGTGTACTTTTAGATTGAGTACTCAGCCCTTGGTCCGAAATGGACTGGGCAATCAGAGAAAAGTACAGCGCTTCAAGGGGATCGTCTGTTGTAACTTGCAGACGTGAACCAGGAATTCCTGGTACTTATGAGTCAACAACTCATAGGGATTACGTCCCTGCCCTTTGTACACACCGCCCGTCGCTACTACTGATTGGATAGTTAAGCAAGAATTGCAAATTCCTACTGTTGGGACTTCGGTCTCCGGCAACGGGATGAAGCGGATCGAGCTTAATTGTCTAGAGGAAGTAAAAGTCGTAACAAGGTTTCCGTAGGGGAACCTGCGGAAGGATCAGTGATTGATTCCTTCGGGCATGGCTGCTGGTAGAGGCCATGTCTGTAGTGCGCATGACGCTCTGTCGCTAGAGATTGCTTGGCAACCAATCTCGAATTATGTATCGAGCTCAAAAACTACTTGTGTGGATACATAGTTCAGCAGTCATGGCAAGGGACTGCTTAAAGGGAGACTAGTTAGCAAAAGCAGCCTAGCAGAACTGCAGCTATCTAGATCTCAGAAGCTGGGTTATAGAAGCCCAGCTATAGACTTGTGAATGAGAAAGGCCTAAAAAGGTCCACAAGTCGCGTGGTTAGAACCGACACGCAAAAATCCCAGCGAGTGACAGAGCGTTGCGCTGTTCAGTGGGAAAGAGTTGAGCTACTCGGGGCGCCCACTGAACTTGCTCCGAGCCAAAGGCTCGAAAAAACACAGCTTAGCCTCAGATCCTTTACATAGAAGGCTAGCTAAAATAAACTTACCTTGGACGAGGGTAAAGTTTAGTCAGTTCTTAGGGGAGAGTAATCCACAGCTTCTCGCCCTCTGAACATTCTCCCAGATATGTAGGTCTGGGAGAGTCTCCTCCTGTTCTTCGGAATCTGGAGGTAGACAAAGACAGTACGATACGATCTTGCATCGGGATGACTAACCGATAATGATCATAATCTGACAATTTTTCCGGCTTGAGGCACCGGAGTCAGATTAAAGACACATACTGAACTAAAGGCGTATGTGCAAAGCTTGTCGGAGTGTAGAGAGTCAAGCTGAGTTGACTCGTCACGTGGTGATGACAACAGCCATGTGCAAAACACTCACAACTTTATCGTCTATGTGGAAAAGGTTGCTAACAGCGCTCTCTATGAGAGGCCCTCGCATATAACTATACGAGGAAAAGGCGATAGAGTTGTTTGAATGTGGGGCAGGTTCATCGACAAGCTAAGTTGATCACATTCTTGTTGTGGCATCCTACTAGAATTGGTCACGGTCTGCACCAACTCTCCCCAAGTTGGCCAGACTTAAAACTAGAAATAAGGTTTGCAGCTATGTGAACCTAGAAACTGTAAAGGAGTTGAAAGAACTTAAAGGAATTGAAAGAGGCCTTGAGGTATATCCTCTTGGTAAAGACCCACAAAAGCTCACAAAAGTGGCTTCGAAGGGCAAAACTGGTTCATCCAAAACAATTGGAGAGCTTAAAGCAGAACCAATTCGAATGAAACACTATTGGTGAAACTTCATCATGAGAACGTCACAAGCTGATCACGCTCTATGATATGACTAGTATTATGTTGCTTCTAGTAGGCTAAGCGCAAGCCGAAACATCAACATGTGAAAGTCGTAGAATTTTGCAATCAAACTGTGGCTAGTACTGTGATGTTACTAGTAACCTGGTGTTCCGTCATATGGCCAAGAGAGCATTTGAAGGCGAAACTTCTGCATGGGAAAGCTGCATCATGATCAAAATTTTATATCGAGTATTATGTTGACGTTAGTAGGCCTTGGCCGAAAACGCAGCATGTGAAAGGTATAGATAAAAGTTATTGTTGCAGTCAGTACTGTGTAGTTACTAGTAGCTGGATTTAAGCTCAAAATGAGACACTGTTGGTGAAACTTCATCATGAGAATGTCACAAGCTGATCAAGCTCTATGATATGACTAGTATTATGTTGCTTCTAGTAGGCTAAGCGCAAGCCGAAACATCAACATGTGAAAGTCGTAGAATTTTGCAATCAAACTGTGGCTAGTACTGTGATGTTACTAGTAACCTGGTGTTCCGTCATATGGCCAAGAGAGCATTTGAAGGCGAAACTTCTGCATGGGAAAGCTGCATCATGATCAAAATTTTATATCGAGTATTATGTTGACGTTAGTAGGCCTTGGCCGAAAACGCAGCATGTGAAAGGTATAGATAAAAGTTATTGTTGCAGTCAGTACTGTGTAGTTACTAGTAGCTGGATTTAAGCTCAAAATGAGACACTGTTGGTGAAACTTCATCATGAGAATGTCACAAGCTGATCAAGCTCTATGATATGACTAGTATTATGTTGCTTCTAGTAGGCTAAGCGCAAGCCGAAACATCAACATGTGAAAGTCGTAGAATTTTGCGATCAAATTGTGGCTAGTACTGTGATGTTACTAGTAACCTTGTGTTACGTCATATGGCCAAGAGAGCATTTGAAGGCGAAACTTCTGCATGGGGAAGCTGCATCATGAACAAAAGTTTATATCGAGTATTATGTTGACATTAGTAGGCCCTGGCCGAAAGCGCAGCATGTGAAAGGTATAGATAAAAGTTATCGTTGCAGTCAGTACTGTGTAGTTACTAGTAGCTGGATTTAAGCTCGAAATGAGACACTGTTGGTGAAACTTCATCATGAGAACGTCACAAGCTGATCACGCTCCATGATATGACTAGTATTATGTTGCTTCTAGTAGGCTAAGCGCAAGCCGAAACATCAACATGTGAAAGTCGTAGAATTTTGCGATCAAATTGTGGCTAGTACTGTGATGTTACTAGTAACCTTGTGTTACGTCATATGGCCAAGAGAGCATTTGAAGGCGAAACTTCTGCATGGGGAAGCTGCATCATGAACAAAAGTTTATATCGAGTATTATGTTGACGTTAGTAGGCCCTGGCCGAAAGCGCAGCATGTGAAAGGTATAGATAAAAGTTAGCGTTGCAGTCAGTACTGTGTAGTTACTAGTAGCTGGATTTAAGCTCGAAATGAGACACTGTTGGTGAAACTTCATCATGAGAACGTCACAAGCTGATCACGCTCTATGATATGACTAGTATTATGTTGCTTCTAGTAGGCTAAGCGCAAGCCGAAACATCAACATGTGAAAGTCGTAGAATTTTGCAATCAAACTGTGGCTAGTACTGTGATGTTACTAGTAACCTTTTCTTACGTCATATGGCCAAGAGAGCATTTGAAGGCGAAACTTCTGCATGGGGAAGCTGCATCATGAACAAAAGTTTATATCGAGTATTATGTTGACGTTAGTAGGCCCTGGCCGAAAGCGCAGCATGTGAAAGGTATAGATAAAAGTTATCGTTGCAGTCAGTACTGTGTAGTTACTAGTAGCTGGATTTAAGCTCGAAGTGAGACACTGTTGGTGAAACTTCATCATGAGAACGTCACAAGCTGATCACGCTCTATGATATGACTAGTATTATGTTGCTTATAGTAGGCTAAGCGCAAGCCGAAACATCAACATGTGAAAGTCGTAGAATTTTGCGATCAAACTGTGGCTAGTACTTTGATGATGCTTGTAGCCAACCGAATTGGTTGAAAAGCCCAATAAGTAAGCTAACTTGGGAGAGCTTGTTGGAAACCAAATGCTACTAGATTGGTCCAAATACATCCTTCAACAGGGGATCACTTGGCTCGCTTTACGAAGAGGAGCACAGCTATATGTGTTAATTCGGTATGAATCGCAAGATTTGTTTACCGACCTCTCTAACGCAAAAGGCGGTCTCGGCTTCGGCTGTTGACTGCGTCCGATTCAGGGTTATATAACTCTCGATTGAACACATTGATGTTCTATTGTTGGTGCTTCCAATAAAATTGGAACACTTAAAGCAGAACCGATTCAAATAATAGCATTCTGATCAATGATTGCATTCCTTGATCAAGAACTGCTGGAGTCATTGTGATGGCGAATTTTCTTCATAAGAAAATTGCAAAGAGACGGAACTTAATGAGACTAGTATTATGTTGTTTCTAGTAAGCGGAAGCTGAAACAGCAACATGTGAAAATCAAGTTTTGTTCAATGATCTCGAGGCGATAAGTACTATGAAGCAACTAGTAGCCTAAGCATGACTCAGATTTGAGACAGTCAAAAAGACTGGCGAAACTTCTTCACATGAAAGTTACATAGAGAACTACAAATGTATACAGCGAGTATTATGTTGTTTCTAGTAGGCGAAAGCTGAAACATCAACATGTGAAAGTTGTCTGCAAACTGTAGAACGATATGTGATTAGTACTGTGCTGTTACTAGTAGCCAGTCTGACTGTAGAAGCCAAGACAAAGGGAAACTAATGCATCTGAAAAGGACAAGTTATGGAAAGGTATGCACGATAAGTATTATGTTGTTTCTAGTAAGCGGCAGCTGAAACATCAACATGTGAACGTCGTTGTGTACAGTAACCTAGAACTATATAGTCCTTAGTAACGTGCATTTACTAGTACCTGTAATTGGTATTCAGACTCAGGCAGTTTGGAATAGTTTGGCAAAGATGCACCAGAGAAAACTGGGATTTGATACAGAAATTGTTGAATACAAGTATTATGCTGCTTCTAGTAGGTTGAATCCGAAACATCAGCATGTGAAAATTGAAAACATTTCTGGTTCGAATTGTCACAAGTATTTGGTGATCTGAGTAGCCAAACTCACTACAACGCCAATTGAAGGCAAAAATTCTCAACGGGAAAAGCTATTCTCATTGAATGAGCTAACAAGACGAGTATTATGTTGCTTCTAGTAGGCGAAAGCCAAAACATCAACATGTGAAAGTCTTGCTGAACAAATTTAATGTTGTTGAGCTCAGTACCGTGTGAATTAGTAGCCATAATTGGCGAGCGAAAATTGAACTGGCGAAACTTCGTCTTTGGAAAATTGCAGATGCCGAGCACTTAATTTGCAACGAGTATTATGTTGACTGTAGTAAGCGAAAGCCGAAACAGCAACATGTGAAAGCTGTTGAAATTTGTGGTCATTTTGCAATAAGTACAAGGAGTGTAACTAGTAGCCAGGTCAAAATTTGGGATAAGAATGAGCAAAAATTCTGCATGAGAACAGTTGAAATTATGAAACTAAATTACAAAGACTAGTATTATGTTGTTTCGAGTACGCGAAAGCGGAAACATCAACATGTGAACGTTTGTAACGAAGTTTCGTTAATTTTCAGCCTAGTACTGAGCAAGAACGAGTAGCCTCATCTCCAATCCCACGCAAAATGTAGTGAAATATGTGAGTGAACCTTATTCACGGTGAGGGTTTCCCGAGGTCTGTATTGCAGCGAGTATTATGTTGCTTCTAGTAAGCGAAAGCTGAAACAACAACATTTGAAAGTTGGAATTAATGACTGAATGGAAACTTCGACCTGTGTTTGATAGTAGTAGCGAACAAAACTGCTGAATCGGTTTCTGTCTCATATTGGTCAGTGAACCAATTAAGAGACAATCAACTACATAACCTGAATTGGGCGAGAGAACCCCCTTAACTTAAGCATATCAGGAAGGGGAGGAAAAGAAATCAACTGAGAATCCCTTAGTAATGGCGAATGAACAGGGAAAAGCTCATCGGGAAGAGAAATGGCAACATTTCTCGGTGTCCGGTATGGTTTGATGCTAGACTGGTGAATTTGTCCTGATGTCTACTGGAAAGTAGCATCAAAGAAGGTGAAAATCCTGTAAAGGTCATTTTCGATACCAGTCATAATGGCTCATTCCTATGAGTAGAGTTGTTTGAAAGTGCAACTCGAAGCTGGAGATATGTCTCTCCAAAAGCTAATTATAAAGCGAGACCGATAGTAAACAAGTACCGTGAGGGAAAGTTGAAAAGCACTCTGAAGAGAGAGTGAAAAGTACGTGAAACTGTTGAAGGGGAACTGGAGTGAGCGTTACCATACTCAATGCCTTGATATTATATTCTCGGCTACCGAGTAGTGTAGTTGTCGTCTTTTGGCAAATCTTGTTAATGAATCGAGCAGAAGTTTTCCTCGGAATTCTTCTTGTTGATTCTAAACAAAATGAGATAAATTGATCTTGATTGCCTGTCTGACCTCAACTTCCTATTCAATGCTCTCTACAGCCCGTCTTGAAACACGGACCAAGGAGTGTGAGTTGCTTGCAAGTGTTGTCGCTCATTGAAAGCGCACACGCGAAATGAAAGTGAACAGTGTAATTTTTATGAATTGCACTACTTTGTGTGGTGAGGGCGCCGATTCGGTGTCCCGCAACCACGGACGGTTTTGCTCTTATTGCATGACTGATCCAGAGCAAGTAGCACACGACCCGAAAGATGGTGATCTATGCTTGGGCAGGGCGAAGCCACGGGAAACCATGGTGGAAGCCCGAAGCGGTTCTGACGTGCAAATCGATCGTCTGACCTGAGCATAGGGGCGAAAGACTAATCGAACCATCTAGTAGCTGGTTTCCTCCGAAGTTTCCCTCAGGATAGCAAAAGCTTGAGCAAGATTGAAAAATCTTCGCAAAGCAATTTCATCGGTTAAAGCGAATGATTAGAG
>NW_027453539.1:5000-30000 GCF_964194025.1 Convolutriloba macropyga | reverse complement strand
AAATGGCCTAACACTGGCAGCCAATCAGAGTGCGAGAAAAGCGCTCCCAAATGGCCTAACACTGGCAGCCAATCAGAGTGCGAGAAAAGCGCTCCCAAATGGCCTAACAGTGGCAGCCAATCAGAGTGCGAGAAAAGCGCTCCCAAATGGCCTAACAGTGGCAGCCAATCAGAGTGCGAGAAAAGCGCTCCCAAATGGCCTAACAGTGGCAGCCAATCAGAGTGCGAGAAAAGCGCTCCCAAATGGCCTAACAGTGGCAGCCAATCAGAGTGCGAGAAAAGCGCTCCCAAATGGCCTAACAGTGGCAGCCAATCAGAGTGCGAGAAAAGCGCTCCCAAATGGCCTAACAGTGGCAGCCAATCAGAGTGCGAGAAAAGCGCTCCCAAATGGCCTAACAGTGGCAGCCAATCAGAGTGCGAGAAAAGCGCTCCCAAATGGCCTAACAGTGGCAGCCAATCAGAGTGCGAGAAAAGCGCTCCCAAATGGCCTAACAGTGGCAGCCAATCAGAGTGCGAGAAAAGCGCTCCCAAATGGCCTAACAGTGGCAGCCAATCAGAGTGCGAGAAAAGCGCTCCCAAATGGCCTAACAGTGGCAGCCAATCAGAGTGCGAGAAAAGCGCTCCCAAATGGCCTAACAGTGGCAGCCAATCAGAGTGCGAGAAAAGCGCTCCCAAATGGCCTAACAGTGGCAGCCAATCAGAGTGCGAGAAAAGCGCTCCCAAATGGCCTAACAGTGGCAGCCAATCAGAGTGCGAGAAAAGCGCTCCCAAATGGCCTAACAGTGGCAGCCAATCAGAGTGCGAGAAAAGCGCTCCCAAATGGCCTAACAGTGGCAGCCAATCAGAGTGCGAGAAAAGCGCTCCCAAATGGCCTAACAGTGGCAGCCAATCAGAGTGCGAGAAAAGCGCTCCCAAATGGCCTAACAGTGGCAGCCAATCAGAGTGCGAGAAAAGCGCTCCCAAATGGCCTAACAGTGGCAGCCAATCAGAGTGCGAGAAAAGCGCTCCCAAATGGCCTAACAGTGGCAGCCAATCAGAGTGCGAGAAAAGCGCTCCCAAATGGCCTAACAGTGGCAGCCAATCAGAGTGCGAGAAAAGCGCTCCCAAATGGCCTAACAGTGGCAGCCAATCAGAGTGCGAGAAAAGCGCTCCCAAATGGCCTAACAGTGGCAGCCAATCAGAGTGCGAGAAAAGCGCTCCCAAATGGCCTAACAGTGGCAGCCAGCTAGAGCTAGCTTAAGTTAGCTTGGGTTAGCTTGAGTTAGCTTTAATTAGCTTTAATTAGCTTAAGCTAGCTTAAGTTAGCTTGGGTTAGCTTGAGTTAGCTTGAGCTAGCTTGAGTTAGCTTGAATTAGCTTGAGTTAGCTTGAATTAGCTTGAGTTAGCTTGAGTTAGCTTGAATTAGCTTGAGTTAGCTTGAGTTAGCTCGGGTTAGCTTGAGTTTGACTTCATTAACCCAAGTTAGCTTGGGTTAACTTCATTAAGTTAGCTTGAACTAGCTTGAGTTAGCTTGAGTTAGCTTGAGTTAGCTTGAGTTAGCTTGAGTTAGCTTGTCTTAGCTTTAGCTAGCTTGAGTTAGCTTGAACTAGCTTTAGCTACCTTGAGTTAGCTTGAGTTAGCTCGGGTTAGCTTGAGTTAGCTTGAGTTAGCTTGAGTTAGCTTTAGCTAGCTTGAGTTAGCTTGAGTTAGCTTGAGTTAGCTTGAGTTAGCTTGAATTAGCTTGAGTTAGCTTGAGTTAGCTTTAGCTAGCTTGGGTTAGCTTGAGCTAGCTTGAGTTAGCTCGGGTTAGCTTGAGTTAGCTTGAGTTAGCTTTAGCTAGCTTGAGTTAGCTTGAGTTAGCTTGAGTTAGCTTGAGTTAGCTTTAGCTAGCTTGAGTTAGCTTGAACTAGCTTGAGTTAGCTTGAGCTAGCTTGAGTTAGCTTGAGTTAGCTTGAGTTAGCTTTAGCTAGCTTGAGTTAGCTTGAACTAGCTTTAGTTAGCTTGAGTTAGCTTGAGTTAGCTTGAGTTAGCTTGAGTTAGCTTGTCTTAGCTTTAGCTAGCTTGAGTTAGCTTGAACTAGCTTTAGCTACCTTGAGTTAGCTTGAGTTAGCTCGGGTTAGCTTGAGTTAGCTTGAGTTAGCTTGAGTTAGCTTTAGCTAGCTTGAGTTAGCTTGAGTTAGCTTGAGTTAGCTTGAACTAGCTTGAGTTAGCTTGAGTTAGCTTGAGTTAGCTTGAGTTAGCTTGAGTTAGCTTGAGTTAGCTTGTCTTAGCTTTAGCTAGCTTGAGTTAGCTTGAACTAGCTTTAGCTACCTTGAGTTAGCTTGAGTTAGCTCGGGTTAGCTTGAGTTAGCTTGAGTTAGCTTGAGTTAGCTTTAGCTAGCTTGAGTTAGCTTGAGTTAGCTTGAGTTAGCTTGAGTTAGCTTGAATTAGCTTGAGTTAGCTTGAGTTAGCTTTAGCTAGCTTGGGTTAGCTTGAGCTAGCTTGAGTTAGCTCGGGTTAGCTTGAGTTAGCTTGAGTTAGCTTTAGCTAGCTTGAGTTAGCTTGAGTTAGCTTGAGTTAGCTTGAGTTAGCTTTAGCTAGCTTGAGTTAGCTTGAACTAGCTTGAGTTAGCTTGAGCTAGCTTGAGTTAGCTTGAGTTAGCTTGAGTTAGCTTTAGCTAGCTTGAGTTAGCTTGAACTAGCTTGAGTTAGCTTGAGTTAGCTTGAGTTAGCTTGTCTTAGCTTTAGCTAGCTTGAGCTAGCTTGAACTAGCTTTAGCTACCTTGAGTTAGCTTGAGTTAGCTCGGGTTAGCTTGAGTTAGCTTGAGTTAGCTTGAGTTAGCTTTAGCTAGCTTGAGTTAGCTTGAGTTAGCTTGAGTTAGCTTGAACTAGCTTGAGTTAGCTTGAGTTAGCTTGAGTTAGCTTGAGTTAGCTTGAGTTAGCTTGTCTTAGCTTTAGCTAGCTTGAGTTAGCTTGAACTAGCTTTAGCTACCTTGAGTTAGCTTGAGTTAGCTCGGGTTAGCTTGAGTTAGCTTGAGTTAGCTTGAGTTAGCTTTAGCTAGCTTGAGTTAGCTTGAGTTAGCTTGAGTTAGCTTGAGTTAGCTTGAATTAGCTTGAGTTAGCTTGAGTTAGCTTTAGCTAGCTTGGGTTAGCTTGAGCTAGCTTGAGTTAGCTCGGGTTAGCTTGAGTTAGCTTGAGTTAGCTTTAGCTAGCTTGAGTTAGCTTGAGTTAGCTTGAGTTAGCTTGAGTTAGCTTTAGCTAGCTTGAGTTAGCTTGAACTAGCTTGAGTTAGCTTGAGCTAGCTTGAGTTAGCTTGAGTTAGCTTGAGTTAGCTTTAGCTAGCTTGAGTTAGCTTGAACTAGCTTGAGTTAGCTTGAGCTAGCTTGAGTTAGCTTGAGTTAGCTTGAGTTAGCTTTAGCTAGCTTGAGTTAGCTTGAACTAGCTTGAGTTAGCTTGAGTTAGCTTGAGTTAGCTTGAGTTAGCTTGTCTTAGCTTTAGCTAGCTTGAGCTAGCTTGAACTAGCTTTAGCTACCTTGAGTTAGCTTGAGTTAGCTCGGGTTAGCTTGAGTTAGCTTGAGTTAGCTTGAGTTAGCTTGAGCTAGCTTGAGTTAGCTTGAGTTAGCTTGAGTTAGCTTTAGCTAGCTTGAGTTAGCTTGAACTAGCTTGAGTTAGCTTGAGCTAGCTTGAGTTAGCTTGAGTTAGCTTGAGTTAGCTTTAGCTAGCTTGAGTTAGCTTGAACTAGCTTGAGTTAGCTTGAGTTAGCTTGAGTTAGCTTGAGTTAGCTTGTCTTAGCTTTAGCTAGCTTGAGCTAGCTTGAACTAGCTTTAGCTACCTTGAGTTAGCTTGAGTTAGCTCGGGTTAGCTTGAGTTAGCTTGAGTTAGCTTGAGTTAGCTTTAGCTAGCTTGAGTTAGCTTGAGTTAGCTTGAGTTAGCTTGAACTAGCTTGAGTTAGCTTGAGTTAGCTTGAGTTAGCTTGAGTTAGCTTGAGTTAGCTTGAGTTAGCTTGTCTTAGCTTTAGCTAGCTTGAGTTAGCTTGAACTAGCTTTAGCTACCTTGAGTTAGCTTGAGTTAGCTCGGGTTAGCTTGAGTTAGCTTGAGTTAGCTTGAGTTAGCTTTAGCTAGCTTGAGTTAGCTTGAGTTAGCTTGAGTTAGCTTGAGTTAGCTTGAATTAGCTTGAGTTAGCTTGAGTTAGCTTTAGCTAGCTTGGGTTAGCTTGAGCTAGCTTGAGTTAGCTCGGGTTAGCTTGAGTTAGCTTGAGTTAGCTTTAGCTAGCTTGAGTTAGCTTGAGTTAGCTTGAGTTAGCTTGAGTTAGCTTTAGCTAGCTTGAGTTAGCTTGAACTAGCTTGAGTTAGCTTGAGCTAGCTTGAGTTAGCTTGAGTTAGCTTGAGTTAGCTTTAGCTAGCTTGAGTTAGCTTGAACTAGCTTTAGTTAGCTTGAGTTAGCTTGAGTTAGCTTGAGTTAGCTTGAGTTAGCTTGTCTTAGCTTTAGCTAGCTTGAGTTAGCTTGAACTAGCTTTAGCTACCTTGAGTTAGCTTGAGTTAGCTCGGGTTAGCTTGAGTTAGCTTGAGTTAGCTTGAGTTAGCTTTAGCTAGCTTGAGTTAGCTTGAGTTAGCTTGAGTTAGCTTGAGTTAGCTTGAGTTAGCTTGAGTTAGCTTGTCTTAGCTTTAGCTAGCTTGAGTTAGCTTGAACTAGCTTTAGCTACCTTGAGTTAGCTTGAGTTAGCTCGGGTTAGCTTGAGTTAGCTTGAGTTAGCTTGAGTTAGCTTTAGCTAGCTTGAGTTAGCTTGAGTTAGCTTGAGTTAGCTTGAGTTAGCTTGAATTAGCTTGAGTTAGCTTGAGTTAGCTTTAGCTAGCTTGGGTTAGCTTGAGCTAGCTTGAGTTAGCTCGGGTTAGCTTGAGTTAGCTTGAGTTAGCTTTAGCTAGCTTGAGTTAGCTTGAGTTAGCTTGAGTTAGCTTGAGTTAGCTTTAGCTAGCTTGAGTTAGCTTGAACTAGCTTGAGTTAGCTTGAGCTAGCTTGAGTTAGCTTGAGTTAGCTTGAGTTAGCTTTAGCTAGCTTGAGTTAGCTTGAACTAGCTTGAGTTAGCTTGAGTTAGCTTGAGTTAGCTTGAGTTAGCTTGAGTTAGCTTGTCTTAGCTTTAGCTAGCTTGAGTTAGCTTGAACTAGCTTTAGCTACCTTGAGTTAGCTTGAGTTAGCTCGGGTTAGCTTGAGTTAGCTTGAGTTAGCTTGAGTTAGCTTTAGCTAGCTTGAGTTAGCTTGAGTTAGCTTGAGTTAGCTTGAACTAGCTTGAGTTAGCTTGAGTTAGCTTGAGTTAGCTTGAGTTAGCTTGAGTTAGCTTGTCTTAGCTTTAGCTAGCTTGAGTTAGCTTGAACTAGCTTTAGCTACCTTCAGTTAGCTTGAGTTAGCTCGGGTTAGCTTGAGTTAGCTTGAGTTAGCTTGAGTTAGCTTTAGCTAGCTTGAGTTAGCTTGAGTTAGCTTGAGTTAGCTTGAGTTAGCTTGAATTAGCTTGAGTTAGCTTGAGTTAGCTTTAGCTAGCTTGGGTTAGCTTGAGCTAGCTTGAGTTAGCTCGGGTTAGCTTGAGTTAGCTTGAGTTAGCTTTAGCTAGCTTGAGTTAGCTTGAGTTAGCTTGAGTTAGCTTGAGTTAGCTTTAGCTAGCTTGAGTTAGCTTGAGCTAGCTGAGTTAGCTTGAGTTAGCTAGCTTGAGCTTGAGCTAGCTAGCTAGCTTGAGCTTGAGCTAGCTAGCTCGCTTGAGCTTGAGCTTGAGCTAGCTAGCTTGAGCTTGAGCTAGCTAGCTAGCTTGAGCTTGAGCTTGAGCTAGCTGGCTTGAGCTTGAGCTAGCTAGCTTGAGCTTGAGCTAGCTAGCTAGCTAGCTTGAGCTTGAGCTTGAGCTAGCTAGCTAGCTTGAGCTAGCTATCTAGCTTGAGCTTGAGCTAGCTAGCTAGCTTGAGCTTGAGCTTGAGCTTGAGCTAGCTGGCTTGAGCTTGAGCTAGCTAGCTTGAGCTTGAGCTAGCTAGCTAGCTTGAGCTTGAGCTTGAGCTAGCTGGCTTGAGCTTGAGCTAGCTAGCTTGAGCTTGAGCTAGCTAGCTAGCTTGAGCTTGAGCTTGAGCTAGCTAGCTAGCTAGCTTGAGCTTGAGCTTGAGCTTGAGCTAGCTAGCTTGAGCTTGAGCTAGCTAGCTAGCTAGCTTGAGCTTGAGCTTGAGCTAGCTAGCTTGAGCTTGAGCTTGAGCTAGCTAGCTTGAGCTTGAGCTTGAGCTAGCTAGCTTGAGCTTGAGCTTGAGCTAGCTAGCTTGAGCTTGAGCTTGAGCTAGCTAGCTAGCTAGCTTGAGCTTGAGCTAGCTAGCTTGAGCTTGAGCTAGCTAGCTAGCTTGAGATTGAGCTTGAGCTAGCTGGCTTGAGCTTGAGCTAGCTAGCTTGAGCTTGAGCTAGCTAGCTTGAGCTTGAGCTAGCTAGCTAGCTTGAACTTGAGCTAGCTAGCTAGCTTGAGCTTGAGCTTGAGCTAGCTAGCTAGCTTGAGCTTGAGCTTGAGCTAGCTGGCTTGAGCTTGAGCTAGCTAGCTTGAGCTTGAGCTAGCTAGCTTGAGCTTGAGCTAGCTAGCTAGCTTGAACTTGAGCTAGCTAGCTAGCTTGAGCTTGAGCTAGCTAGCTAGCTTGAGCTTGAGCTAGCTAGCTAGCTTGAGCTTGAGCTTGAGCTAGCTAGCTTGAGCTTGAGCTTGAGCTAGCTAGCTAGCTTGAGCTTGAGCTAGCTAGCTTGAGCTTGAGCTAGCTAGCTTGAGCTTGAGCTAGCTAGCTAGCTTGAGCTTGAGCTAGCTAGCTAGCTTGAACTTGAGCTAGCTAGCTAGCTTGAGCTTGAGCTAGCTAGCTAGCTTGAGCTAGCTAGCTAGCTTGAGCTTGAGCTTGAGCTAGCTAGCTTGAGCTTGAGCTAGCTAGCTAGCTTGAGCTTGAGCTAGCTAGCTAGCTTGAGCTTGAGCTAGCTAGCTAGCTTGAGCTTGAGCTTGAGCTAGCTAGCTTGAGCTTGAGCTTGAGCTAGCTAGCTAGCTTGAGCTTGAGCTAGCTAGCTTGAGCTTGAGCTAGCTAGCTTGAGCTTGAGCTAGCTAGCAAGCTTGTGCTTGAGCTAGCTAGCTAGCTTGAGCTTGAGCTTGAGCTAGCTAGCTTGAGCTTGAGCTAGCTAGCTTGAGCTTGAGCTAGCTAGCTTGAGCTTGAGCTAGCTAGCAAGCTTGTGCTTGAGCTAGCTAGCTAGCTTGAGCTTGAGCTTGAGCTAGCTGGCTTGAGCTTGAGCTAGCTAGCTTGAGCTTGAGCTAGCTAGCTTGAGCTTGACCTAGCTAGCTAGCTTGAACTTGAGCTAGCTAGCTAGCTTGAGCTTGAGCTAGCTAGCTAGCTTGAGCTTGAGCTAGCTAGCTAGCTTGAGCTTGAGCTTGAGCTAGCTAGCTTGAGCTTGAGCTTGAGCTAGCTAGCTAGCTTGAGCTTGAGCTAGCTAGCTTGAGCTTGAGCTAGCTAGCTTGAGCTTGAGCTAGCTAGCTAGCTTGAGCTTGAGCTAGCTAGCTAGCTTGAACTTGAGCTAGCTAGCTAGCTTGAGTTTGAGCTAGCTAGCTTGAGCTTGAGCTAGCTAGCTTGAGCTTGAGCTAGCTAGCTAGCTTGAACTTGAGCTAGCTAGCTAGCTTGAGCTTGAGCTAGCTAGCTAGCTTGAGCTTGAGCTAGCTAGCTAGCTTGAGCTTGAGCTTGAGCTAGCTAGCTTGAGCTTGAGCTTGAGCTAGCTAGCTAGCTTGAGCTTGAGCTAGCTAGCTTGAGCTTGAGCTAGCTAGCTTGAGCTTGAGCTAGCTAGCTAGCTTGAGCTTGAGCTAGCTAGCTAGCTTGAACTTGAGCTAGCTAGCTAGCTTGAGCTTGAGCTAGCTAGCTTGAGCTTGAGCTAGCTAGCTAGCTTGAGCTTGAGCTTGAGCTAGCTAGCTAGCTAGCTTGAGCTTGAGCTTGAGCTTGAGCTAGCTAGCTTGAGCTTGAGCTAGCTAGCTAGCTTGAGCTTGGGCTTGAGCTAGCTAGCTTGAGCTTGAGCTTGAGCTAGCTAGCTTGAGCTTGAGCTTGAGCTAGCTAGCTTGAGCTTGAGCTTGAGCTAGCTAGCTTGAGCTTGAGCTTGAGCTAGCTAGCTAGCTAGCTTGAGCTTGAGCTAGCTAGCTTGAGCTTGAGCTAGCTAGCTAGCTTGAGCTTGAGCTTGAGCTAGCTGGCTTGAGCTTGAGCTAGCTAGCTTGAGCTTGAGCTAGCTAGCTTGAGCTTGAGCTAGCTAGCTAGCTTGAACTTGAGCTAGCTAGCTAGCTTGAGCTTGAGCTTGAGCTTGAGCTAGCTAGCTAGCTTGAGCTTGAGCTTGAGCTAGCTGGCTTGAGCTTGAGCTAGCTAGCTTGAGCTTGAGCTAGCTAGCTTGAGCTTGAGCTAGCTAGCTAGCTTGAACTTGAGCTAGCTAGCTAGCTTGAGCTTGAGCTAGCTAGCTAGCTTGAGCTTGAGCTAGCTAGCTAGCTTGAGCTTGAGCTTGAGCTAGCTAGCTTGAGCTTGAGCTTGAGCTAGCTAGCTAGCTTGAGCTTGAGCTAGCTAGCTTGAGCTTGAGCTAGATAGCTTGAGCTTGAGCTAGCTAGCTAGCTTGAGCTTGAGCTAGCTAGCTAGCTTGAACTTGAGCTAGCTAGCTAGCTTGAGCTTGAGCTAGCTAGCTAGCTTGAGCTAGCTAGCTAGCTTGAGCTTGAGCTTGAGCTAGCTAGCTTGAGCTTGAGCTAGCTAGCTAGCTTGAGCTTGAGCTAGCTAGCTAGCTTGAGCTTGAGCTAGCTAGCTAGCTTGAGCTTGAGCTTGAGCTAGCTAGCTTGAGCTTGAGCTTGAGCTAGCTAGCTAGCTTGAGCTTGAGCTAGCTAGCTTGAGCTTGAGCTAGCTAGCTTGAGCTTGAGCTAGCTAGCAAGCTTGTGCTTGAGCTAGCTAGCTAGCTTGAGCTTGAGCTTGAGCTAGCTAGCTTGAGCTTGAGCTAGCTAGCTTGAGCTTGAGCTAGCTAGCTTGAGCTTGAGCTAGCTAGCAAGCTTGTGCTTGAGCTAGCTAGCTAGCTTGAGCTTGAGCTTGAGCTAGCTGGCTTGAGCTTGAGCTAGCTAGCTTGAGCTTGAGCTAGCTAGCTTGAGCTTGAGCTAGCTAGCTAGCTTGAACTTGAGCTAGCTAGCTAGCTTGAGCTTGAGCTAGCTAGCTAGCTTGAGCTTGAGCTAGCTAGCTAGCTTGAGCTTGAGCTTGAGCTAGCTAGCTTGAGCTTGAGCTTGAGCTAGCTAGCTAGCTTGAGCTTGAGCTAGCTAGCTTGAGCTTGAGCTAGCTAGCTTGAGCTTGAGCTAGCTAGCTAGCTTGAGCTTGAGCTAGCTAGCTAGCTTGAACTTGAGCTAGCTAGCTAGCTTGAGTTTGAGCTAGCTAGCTTGAGCTTGAGCTAGCTAGCTTGAGCTTGAGCTAGCTAGCTAGCTTGAACTTGAGCTAGCTAGCTAGCTTGAGCTTGAGCTAGCTAGCTAGCTTGAGCTTGAGCTAGCTAGCTAGCTTGAGCTTGAGCTTGAGCTAGCTAGCTTGAGCTTGAGCTTGAGCTAGCTAGCTAGCTTGAGCTTGAGCTAGCTAGCTTGAGCTTGAGCTAGCTAGCTTGAGCTTGAGCTAGCTAGCTAGCTTGAGCTTGAGCTAGCTAGCTAGCTTGAACTTGAGCTAGCTAGCTAGCTTGAGCTTGAGCTAGCTAGCTAGCTTGAGCTAGCTAGCTAGCTTGAGCTTGAGCTTGAGCTTGAGCTAGCTAGCTTGAGCTTGAGCTAGCTAGCTAGCTTGAGCTTGAGCTAGCTAGCTAGCTTGAGCTTGAGCTAGCTAGCTAGCTTGAGCTTGAGCTTGAGCTAGCTAGCTTGAGCTTGAGCTAGCTAGCTAGCTTGAGCTTGAGCTAGCTAGCTAGCTTGAGCTTGAGCTTGAGCTAGCTAGCTTGAGCTTGAGCTTGAGCTAGCTAGCTAGCTTGAGCTTGAGCTAGCTAGCTTGAGCTTGAGCTAGCTAGCTTGAGCTTGAGCTAGCTAGCTAGCTTGTGCTTGAGCTAGCTAGCTAGCTTGAGCTTGAGCTTGAGCTAGCTGGCTTGAGCTTGAGCTAGCTAGCTTGAGCTTGAGCTAGCTAGCTTGAGCTTGAGCTAGCTAGCTAGCTTGAACTTGAGCTAGCTAGCTAGCTTGAGCTTGAGCTAGCTAGCTAGCTTGAGCTTGAGCTAGCTAGCTAGCTTGAGCTTGAGCTTGAGCTAGCTAGCTTGAGCTTGAGCTTGAGCTAGCTAGCTAGCTTGAGCTTGAGCTAGCTAGCTTGAGCTTGAGCTAGCTAGCTTGAGCTTGAGCTAGCTAGCTAGCTTGAGCTTGAGCTAGCTAGCTAGCTTGAACTTGAGCTAGCTAGCTAGCTTGAGCTTGAGCTAGCTAGCTAGCTTGAGCTAGCTAGCTAGCTTGAGCTTGAGCTTGAGCTAGCTAGCTTGAGCTTGAGCTAGCTAGCTAGCTTGAGCTTGAGCTAGCTAGCTAGCTTGAGCTTGAGCTAGCTAGCTAGCTTGAGCTTGAGCTTGAGCTAGCTAGCTTGAGCTTGAGCTTGAGCTAGCTAGCTAGCTTGAGCTTGAGCTAGCTAGCTTGAGCTTGAGCTAGCTAGCTTGAGCTTGAGCTAGCTAGCAAGCTTGTGCTTGAGCTAGCTAGCTAGCTTGAGCTTGAGCTTGAGCTAGCTAGCTTGAGCTTGAGCTAGCTAGCTTGAGCTTGAGCTAGCTAGCTTGAGCTTGAGCTAGCTAGCAAGCTTGTGCTTGAGCTAGCTAGCTAGCTTGAGCTTGAGCTTGAGCTAGCTGGCTTGAGCTTGAGCTAGCTAGCTTGAGCTTGAGCTAGCTAGCTTGAGCTTGAGCTAGCTAGCTAGCTTGAACTTGAGCTAGCTAGCTAGCTTGAGCTTGAGCTAGCTAGCTAGCTTGAGCTTGAGCTAGCTAGCTAGCTTGAGCTTGAGCTTGAGCTAGCTAGCTTGAGCTTGAGCTTGAGCTAGCTAGCTAGCTGGAGCTTGAGCTAGCTAGCTTGAGCTTGAGCTAGCTAGCTTGAGCTTGAGCTAGCTAGCTAGCTTGAGCTTGAGCTAGCTAGCTAGCTTGAACTTGAGCTAGCTAGCTAGCTTGAGTTTGAGCTAGCTAGCTTGAGCTTGAGCTAGCTAGCTTGAGCTTGAGCTAGCTAGCTAGCTTGAACTTGAGCTAGCTAGCTAGCTTGAGCTTGAGCTAGCTAGCTAGCTTGAGCTTGAGCTAGCTAGCTAGCTTGAGCTTGAGCTTGAGCTAGCTAGCTTGAGCTTGAGCTTGAGCTAGCTAGCTAGCTTGAGCTTGAGCTAGCTAGCTTGAGCTTGAGCTAGCTAGCTTGAGCTTGAGCTAGCTAGCTAGCTTGAGCTTGAGCTAGCTAGCTAGCTTGAACTTGAGCTAGCTAGCTAGCTTGAGCTTGAGCTAGCTAGCTAGCTTGAGCTAGCTAGCTAGCTTGAGCTTGAGCTTGAGCTTGAGCTAGCTAGCTTGAGCTTGAGCTAGCTAGCTAGCTTGAGCTTGAGCTAGCTAGCCAGCTTGAGCTTGAGCTAGCTAGCTAGCTTGAGCTTGAGCTTGAGCTAGCTAGCTTGAGCTTGAGCTTGAGCTAGCTAGCTAGCTTGAGCTTGAGCTAGCTAGCTAGCTTGAGCTTGAGCTTGAGCTAGCTAGCTTGAGCTTGAGCTTGAGCTAGCTAGCTAGCTTGAGCTTGAGCTAGCTAGCTTGAGCTTGAGCTAGCTAGCTTGAGATTGAGCTAGCTAGCTAGCTTGTGCTTGAGCTAGCTAGCTAGCTTGAGCTTGAGCTTGAGCTAGCTGGCTTGAGCTTGAGCTAGCTAGCTTAGAGCTTGAGCTAGCTAGCTTGAGCTTGAGCTAGCTAGCTAGCTTGAACTTGAGCTAGCTAGCTAGCTTGAGCTTGAGCTTGAGCTAGCTAGCTAGCTTGAGCTTGAGCTAGCTAGCTAGCTTGAGCTTGAGCTTGAGCTAGCTAGCTTGAGCTTGAGCTTGAGCTAGCTAGCTAGCTTGAGCTTGAGCTAGCTAGCTTGAGCTTGAGCTAGCTAGCTTGAGCTTGAGCTAGCTAGCTAGCTTGAGCTTGAGCTAGCTAGCTAGCTTGAACTTGAGCTAGCTAGCTAGCTTGAGCTTGAGCTAGCTAGCTAGCTTGAGCTAGCTAGCTAGCTTGAGCTTGAGCTTGAGCTTGAGCTAGCTAGCTTGAGCTTGAGCTAGCTAGCTAGCTTGAGCTTGAGCTAGCTAGCTAGCTTGAGCTTGAGCTAGCTAGCTAGCTTGAGCTTGAGCTTGAGCTAGCTAGCTTGAGCTTGAGCTTGAGCTAGCTAGCTAGCTTGAGCTTGAGCTAGCTAGCTTGAGCTTGAGCTAGCTAGCTTGAGCTTGAGCTAGCTAGCTAGCTTGAGCTTGAGCTAGCTAGCTAGCTTGAGCTTGAGCTAGCTGGCTTGAGCTTGAGCTAGATAGCTTGAGCTTGAGCTAGCTAGCTAGCTTGAGCTAGCTAGCTAGAGCTCGACCTATGAAAAGCTGCGCAAACACTTATTCTATAATAATTGCGAAAATTAAAAATTTCACAAGTGAAAAGCTGCATAAACAGTAATTCTATGTGTGGGGCATTATTAGGGGGAGGTGTCTTGTCAAAATATGGCTGGACTAAAGACCTCAACCCAGATAGGGTGGAAGGCCCTATGATCGGTCTGTTACTAATCGGTGACCGATAAAGACCTGACCAAGGCCTGTAGTAAGCTTGGTTAGGCATTACAGGAGATAACACTAAGACCGAGGGGTCTTAGAGAGCCCTCTAGCGGGGCGAATAGAGCTAGATCGAGCCTTGGGAAAGCTAGATCGAGCAGGACTGAAGCTAAAGGATAGACCGAGAGGTCTGTCTGGTCCTCCTAGAGAGGCCAAGAGAAAGTACGAGAAGCCAACTAAAGCTTGATCGGGCCTTCAGCAAGCACGACCGAGCTGTACCGGAGCTAACACTAAGACCGACCGAGGGGTCTTAGAGAGCCCTCTAGCGGGGCGAATAGAGCTAGATCGAGCCTTGGGAAAGCTAGATCGAGCAGGACTGAAGCTAAACGATAGACCGAGAGGTCTGTCTGGTCCTCCTAGAGAGGCCAAGAGAAAAAACGAGAAGCTAACTAAAGCTTGATCGGGCCTTCAGCAAGCACGACCGAGCTGTACCGGAGCTAACACTAAGACCGAGGGGTCTTAGAGAGCCCTCTAGCGGGGCGAATAGAGCTTGATCAAGCCTTGGGCAAGCTAGATCGAGCAGGACTGAAGCTAAGCAAGAGACCGAGAGGTCTGTCTGGTCCTCCTAGAGAGGCCAAGAGAAAGTACGAGAAGCCAACTAAAGCTTGATCGGGCCTTCAGCAAGCACGACCGAGCTGTACCGGAGCTAACACTAAGACCGAGGGGTCTTAGAGAGCCCTCTAGCGGGGCGAATAGAGCTAGATCGAGCCTTGGGAAAGCTAGATCGAGCAGGACTGAAGCTAAACGATAGACCGAGAGGTCTGTCTGGTCCTCCTAGAGAGGCCAAGAGAAAGTACGAGAAGCTAACTAAAGCTTGATCGCGCCTTCAGCAAGCACGATTGAGCAAGACCGGAGCTAACACTAAGACCGAAGTGTCTTAGAGAGCCCTCTGGTGGGGCGAATAGAGCTAGATCGAGCCTTGGGAAAGCTAGATCGAGTAAGATTGAAGCTGAAAGAGTGTCAGAGGAGCAAATGAACCTCCAAAAAGTGAAAATCAAATTTTAGAAAAAACACAAGTTAAATACTGCATGGACAGTATTTCTATGTGTGGGGCATTATTAGGGGGAGGTGTCTTGTCAAAATATGGCTGGACTAAAGACCTCAACCCGGATAGGGTGGAAGGCCCCATGATCGGTCTGTTACTAATCGGTGACCGATAAAGACCTGACCAAGGCCTGTAGTAAGCTTGGTTAGGCATTACAGGAGTTAACACTAAGACCGAGGGGTCTTAGAGAGCCCTCTAGCGGGGCGAATAGAGCTAGATCGAGCCTTGGGAAAGCTAGATCGAGCAGGACTGAAGCTAAGCAAGAGACCGAAAGGTCTGTCTGGTCCTCCTAGAGAGGCCAAGAGAAAGTACGAGAAGCTAACTAAAGCTTGATCAGGCCTTCAGCAAGCACGACCGAGCTGTACCGGAGCTAACACTAAGACCGAGGGGTCTTAGAGAGCCCTCTAGCAGGGCGAATAGATCTAGATCGAGCCTTGGGAAAGCTAGATCGAGCAGGACTGAAGCTAAACGATAGACCGAGAGGTCTGTCTGGTCCTCCTAGAGAGGCCAAGAGAAAGTACGAGAAGCTAACTAAAGCTTGATCGGGCCTTCAGCAAGCACGACCGAGCTGTACCGGAGCTAACACTAAGACCGAGGGGTCTTAGAGAGCCCTCTAGCAGGGCGAATAGAGCTAGATCGAGCCTTGGGAAAGCTAGATCAAGCAGGACTGAAGCTAAACGATAGACCGAGAGGTCTGTCTGGTCCTCCTATAGAGGCCAAGAGAAAGTACGAGAATCTAACTAAAGCTTGATCGGGCCTTCAGCAAGCACGACCGAGCTGTACCGGAGCTAACACTAAGACCGAGGGGTCTTAGAGAGCCCTCTAGCAGGGCGAATAGAGCTAGATCGAGCCTTGGGAAAGCTAGATCGAGCAGGACTGAAGCTAAACGATAGACCGAGAGGTCTGTCTGGTCCTCCTAGAGAGGCCAAGAGGAAGTACGAGAAGCTAACTAAAGCTTGATCGCGCCTTCAGCAAGCACGATTGAGCAAGACCGGAGCTAACACTAAGACCGAAGTGTCTTAGAGAGCCCTCTAGTGGGGCGAATAGAGCTAGATCGAGCCTTGGGAAAGCTAGATCGAGTAAGATTGAAGCTGAAAGAGTGTCAGAGGAGCAAATGAACCTCCAAAAAGTGAAAATCAAATTTTAGAAAAAAACACAAGTTAAATACTGCATGGACAGTAATTCTATGTGTGGGGCATTATTAGGGAGAGGTGTCTTGTCAAAATATGGCTGGACTAAAGACCTCAACCCGGATAGGGTGGAAGGCCCTATGATTGGTCTGTTACTAATCGGTGACCGATAAAGACCTGACCAAGGCCTGTAGTAAGCTTGGTTAGGCATTACAGAAGATAACACTAAGACCGAGGGGTCTTAGAGAGCCCTCTAGCGGGGCGAATAGAGCTTGATCAAGCCTTGGGCAAGCTAGATCGAGCAGGACTGAAGCTAAACGATAGACCGAGAGGTCTGTCTGGTCCTCCTAGAGAGGCCAAGAGAAAGTACGAGAATCTAACTAAAGCTGGGTCGGGCCTTCAGCAAGCACGACCGAGCAGTACCGGAGCTAACACTAAGACCGAGGGGTCTTAGAGAGCCCTCTAGTGGGGCGAATAGAGCTAGATCGAGCCTTGGGAAAGCTAGATCGAGCAGGACTGAAGCTAAACGATAAACCGAAAGGTCTGACGGGTCCTCATAAGAGGCATGGAGAAAGATCTGATACTAAAGTACCTCTCGGAAGTAATAAAATATGCCTGATGAAGCCGGGTATGATGTTTGTTGTTTGATGGCATTCATCGATTAGGTCTGGTGGATTCCCCATTACTCCGAGTGGTACTAGTAGAGGCTCCTACAGGGGTGAGCAAAGCGAGATCAAGCCTTAGGCAAGCTAGATCGAGCAGAACTGAAGCTGAAAAGCAAAATAAATGACAGGTCTGTCCAAATCAATAAACTTGAAATCCAGTGTGGTCACCACGGGTCACGAGGTGAATTCCTAGCGATTGTCTGCTGAACGTATAGGAAGGCCCGAAACGAACGATAATTTCATTGCACAGTGGAGATACTATACGTTCAGGAGTAGCATACATCGGGTTTGATCTATGATCATGTCTGGTCTCCGAGGATCCACCGGGTTACCAACTGGCACCGCTGTACTGGGTGTAAAACTGGGCCACCTGAAGTCCCGGGTGTAAAACTAGGTGCCTCTGTGCCAAAGTAGCGGCTTGCGTAGTGCATTATGCCTCCGGCTTGCGAAATGGTTATAAGCAATAACAACAGGACGCCGCGGGGTGTTCACTTAAAGGAGTAACGTTCTCTCAAGGGAGGGGATCTAAAAATCTTGATAAAACATTTATTCTATGCAAAATTTGTGCGCAAATTTTGCAAAGTAAAAAGCTGCACTGTAGCAAATTCTATGTGTGTAGCATTATTAGGGAAGTGTTGTTTGATGGCACCTCTCTACTTGATGCACCAAAGAACTACCTTGATGGCTCATGACCGCTGGTAATCTGTCGTCGCTAGTAGTTCGGAACTGAGAACAAATATGTTCGCAAATTACAACAATTATACAGCATATTGCTGAATAAAGCAGAACCGAATAATACTCAGTGACTTTACACCAAGACTGACTAATGTCTGGATTGTATCGTCCTACTCGAGTAAGGCGAAGAAAAGCTAGAAAGATACGCTTTTCACAAAGCAGGCTTAATGCATGCAAACCAAGGAGGAAGGAGTGATGCCCCTCCTTATAATAAGCAGAACCAAATAAAGAACAGACAGCATCATCTGTACAGTGACCAAGAAGAGGTGAAACTTCTGTATGTGAAAAGGCAATTTGAGCGAGATTTATTAGCAGACTAGTATTATGTTGTTTCTAGTAGGCGAAAGCCGAAACATCAACATGTGAAAATCTGATATTAAATCCTCAATCATTTTCCCTAGTATTATACAGCTATGAGTAACCTTAATTGGACACGGCAATTATTGCTGACCGGTGAAACTTTCGCATGGGAAAGACACACACACTTCTTGACAAAGCAATAAGTATTATGCTGTTTCTAGTACGCGAAAGCAGAAACATCAGCATGTGAAAGTTGTGAAGTTGAAGAATTTTTGTGTTGAGTACGATGTTGTTACTAGTAACCATGTCGACAGCTGAGAACTGTTCTCTAACCAATAGAAGGTGAAACTTCTGTATGTGAAAAGGCAATTTGAGCGAGATTTCTTAGCAGACTAGTATTATGTTGTTTCTAGTAGGCGAAAGCCGAAACATCAACATGTGAAAATCTGATATTAAATCCTCAATCATTTTCCCTAGTATTATACAGCTACTAGTAGCCGTAATTGGTCAGGGAAACATTGTTGACCGGTGAAACTTCACATGGGAAAGACACACAAATTACTTGACAAAACAATAAGTATTATGCTGTTTCTAGTATGCGAAAGCAGAAACATCAGCATGTGAAAGTTGTGAAGTTGAAAAGTTTTTGTGTTGAGTACGGTGTTGTTACTAGTAACCATGTCGACAGCTGGAAAGCTGTTCTCTAACCAATAAAAGGTAAAACTTCTGTATCTGAAGAGGCGGCGTGATTGAGATTTTTAACAGACTAGTATTATGTTGTTTCTAGTAGGCGAGAGCCGAAACATCGACATGTGAACATCTGGTTTTTAAATCATGAGTCAATTCTCCCTAGTATGATACAGTTGTTAGCCGGTATTGGTAACAGTAGAACAGAGATTTGGAGGGCAAAACCTGCTCATGGGAAATGCTCACAGAGCGCTATCTACCAGTACACATAGTATTATGCTGTTTCTAGTACGCGCGAGCCGAAACATCAGCATGTGAAATGTGTAATCGTGGGTAACTCTAAGTGTGTAGAGTACTGTGTAGTAACTAGTAGCCATGCCAAAGCATGCATTGAAACTCTTCGTGATTTAAAAAGCTCAAAGCAAGATTGACGAGGCCGCAAGGCTATGTCTTTCTAAATTCGAACAAATCGAAAGATTGTTCAAAGTACAATTAAACTGATTGATCCTGTCAGTTGCCATATGCTTGTCTGAAAGACTAAGCCATGCATGTGCAAGCGAAGCTTGAAAAAGTGGAACCGCGAATGGCTCATTAAATCAGTTACTATCTATTAGTTGATTTGCAAGCTAAATGAATAACTGCGGTAACCCTGCAGCTAATGCATGCTGATTGTCCGACACTGTCGGAGACTTTTACAAGACTACACCGGGTGATTTGCTAAGTACAGACACATCCCGTGATGAGTCCAAGTAACTGAAAGATCCCAGATAGCTTCGGCTTGGGGACGGAACTTCCGAATTTCTGACCTATCAACCTATGATGGTAGTGTAACGGACTACCATGGTTGTGACGGGTAACGGGGAATCAGGGTTCGATTCCGGAGAGGGAGCCTTAGAAACGGCTACCACATCCAAGGAAGGCAGCAGGCACGCAAATTACCCACTCTCCGCACGAGGAGGTAGTGACTAGAAATAATGATATGAACCTTTATGGTTTGTAATCAGAATGGAATGGACTTAAAAGCTCCATTGATGAACGAGTAGAGGGCAAGTCTGGTGCCAGCAGCCGCGGTAATACCAGCCTCTACAAGCGTATGCAATAGTTGCTGCGTTTAAAAAGCTCATAGTTGGATCTGTTTGAGTAGAACGGCAACATGGTCTTCAGTTAAATCTGTTGACTCGTTCCGCTCATCCTTCGCATCGAAGAAATAGTTTGCACTTAAATGTGACGAACTGTGGAAACGGTGTTTTCACCCTGAGAAAATTAGAGTGTTCAAAGCATCCTTTGGGATCGAATAATAAAGCATGGAATAATGGAGAATGACCCGCTACTCGATTGATGCCGGTTGGCTGAGTGCGGTAATGATTGAAAGGAACAGACGGGGGCATTTGTATTGCTACGTTAGAGGTGAAATTCTTGGATCGTGGCAAGACAAACTACTGCGAAAGCATTTGCCAAGAATGTTTTCATTAATCAAGAACGAAAGTCAGAGTATTGAAGAGGATTAGATACCCTCGTAATTCTGACCATAAACTATACCAACCTACAATTTGTCAAAGTCGATCTTGACTTGGCAAGAGATTAACCGGGAAACCAAAGTTTATTGGTTCCGGGGGAAGTATGGTTGCAAAATCGAAACTTAAAGGAATTGACGGAAGGGCACCACCAGGAGTGGAGCCTGCGGCTTAATTTGACTCAACACGGGAAAACTCACCCGGTCCAGACATCTTAAGGATTGACAGATTGAATATCTTTCATGATTATATGGGCGGTGGTGCATGGCCGTTCTTAGTTAGTGGAGTGATCTGTCTGGTTAATTCCGATAACGAACGAGATCTTCTCCATCTAAATAATGAAATTCACTATATGTGAATTCAAACACTTCTTAGAGGAACTATGCGGAATTAAATACCGCAGATGAAGTGAGGCTATAACAGGTCTGTGATGCCCTTAGATGTTCTGGACTGCACGCGCGCTACACTGTGTACTTTTAGATTGAGTACTCAGCCCTTGGTCCGAAATGGACTGGGCAATCAGAGAAAAGTACAGCGCTTCAAGGGGATCGTCTGTTGTAACTTGCAGACGTGAACCAGGAATTCCTGGTACTTATGAGTCAACAACTCATAGGGATTACGTCCCTGCCCTTTGTACACACCGCCCGTCGCTACTACTGATTGGATAGTTAAGCAAGAATTGCAAATTCCTACTGTTGGGACTTCGGTCTCCGGCAACGGGATGAAGCGGATCGAGCTTAATTGTCTAGAGGAAGTAAAAGTCGTAACAAGGTTTCCGTAGGGGAACCTGCGGAAGGATCAGTGATTGATTCCTTCGGGCATGGCTGCTGGTAGAGGCCATGTCTGTAGTGCGCATGACGCTCTGTCGCTAGAGATTGCTTGGCAACCAATCTCGAATTATGTATCGAGCTCAAAAACTACTTGTGTGGATACATAGTTCAGCAGTCATGGCAAGGGACTGCTTAAAGGGAGACTAGTTAGCAAAAGCAGCCTAGCAGAACTGCAGCTATCTAGATCTCAGAAGCTGGGTTATAGAAGCCCAGCTATAGACTTGTGAATGAGAAAGGCCTAAAAAGGTCCACAAGTCGCGTGGTTAGAACCGACACGCAAAAATCCCAGCGAGTGACAGAGCGTTGCGCTGTTCAGTGGGAAAGAGTTGAGCTACTCGGGGCGCCCACTGAACTTGCTCCGAGCCAAAGGCTCGAAAAAACACAGCTTAGCCTCAGATCCTTTACATAGAAGGCTAGCTAAAATAAACTTACCTTGGACGAGGGTAAAGTTTAGTCAGTTCTTAGGGGAGAGTAATCCACAGCTTCTCGCCCTCTGAACATTCTCCCAGATATGTAGGTCTGGGAGAGTCTCCTCCTGTTCTTCGGAATCTGGAGGTAGACAAAGACAGTACGATACGATCTTGCATCGGGATGACTAACCGATAATGATCATAATCTGACAATTTTTCCGGCTTGAGGCACCGGAGTCAGATTAAAGACACATACTGAACTAAAGGCGTATGTGCAAAGCTTGTCGGAGTGTAGAGAGTCAAGCTGAGTTGACTCGTCACGTGGTGATGACAACAGCCATGTGCAAAACACTCACAACTTTATCGTCTATGTGGAAAAGGTTGCTAACAGCGCTCTCTATGAGAGGCCCTCGCATATAACTATACGAGGAAAAGGCGATAGAGTTGTTTGAATGTGGGGCAGGTTCATCGACAAGCTAAGTTGATCACATTCTTGTTGTGGCATCCTACTAGAATTGGTCACGGTCTGCACCAACTCTCCCCAAGTTGGCCAGACTTAAAACTAGAAATAAGGTTTGCAGCTATGTGAACCTAGAAACTGTAAAGGAGTTGAAAGAACTTAAAGGAATTGAAAGAGGCCTTGAGGTATATCCTCTTGGTAAAGACCCACAAAAGCTCACAAAAGTGGCTTCGAAGGGCAAAACTGGTTCATCCAAAACAATTGGAGAGCTTAAAGCAGAACCAATTCGAATGAAACACTATTGGTGAAACTTCATCATGAGAACGTCACAAGCTGATCACGCTCTATGATATGACTAGTATTATGTTGCTTCTAGTAGGCTAAGCGCAAGCCGAAACATCAACATGTGAAAGTCGTAGAATTTTGCAATCAAACTGTGGCTAGTACTGTGATGTTACTAGTAACCTGGTGTTCCGTCATATGGCCAAGAGAGCATTTGAAGGCGAAACTTCTGCATGGGAAAGCTGCATCATGATCAAAATTTTATATCGAGTATTATGTTGACGTTAGTAGGCCTTGGCCGAAAACGCAGCATGTGAAAGGTATAGATAAAAGTTATTGTTGCAGTCAGTACTGTGTAGTTACTAGTAGCTGGATTTAAGCTCAAAATGAGACACTGTTGGTGAAACTTCATCATGAGAATGTCACAAGCTGATCAAGCTCTATGATATGACTAGTATTATGTTGCTTCTAGTAGGCTAAGCGCAAGCCGAAACATCAACATGTGAAAGTCGTAGAATTTTGCGATCAAATTGTGGCTAGTACTGTGATGTTACTAGTAACCTTGTGTTACGTCATATGGCCAAGAGAGCATTTGAAGGCGAAACTTCTGCATGGGGAAGCTGCATCATGAACAAAAGTTTATATCGAGTATTATGTTGACATTAGTAGGCCCTGGCCGAAAGCGCAGCATGTGAAAGGTATAGATAAAAGTTATCGTTGCAGTCAGTACTGTGTAGTTACTAGTAGCTGGATTTAAGCTCGAAATGAGACACTGTTGGTGAAACTTCATCATGAGAACGTCACAAGCTGATCACGCTCCATGATATGACTAGTATTATGTTGCTTCTAGTAGGCTAAGCGCAAGCCGAAACATCAACATGTGAAAGTCGTAGAATTTTGCGATCAAATTGTGGCTAGTACTGTGATGTTACTAGTAACCTTGTGTTACGTCATATGGCCAAGAGAGCATTTGAAGGCGAAACTTCTGCATGGGGAAGCTGCATCATGAACAAAAGTTTATATCGAGTATTATGTTGACGTTAGTAGGCCCTGGCCGAAAGCGCAGCATGTGAAAGGTATAGATAAAAGTTAGCGTTGCAGTCAGTACTGTGTAGTTACTAGTAGCTGGATTTAAGCTCGAAATGAGACACTGTTGGTGAAACTTCATCATGAGAACGTCACAAGCTGATCACGCTCTATGATATGACTAGTATTATGTTGCTTCTAGTAGGCTAAGCGCAAGCCGAAACATCAACATGTGAAAGTCGTAGAATTTTGCAATCAAACTGTGGCTAGTACTGTGATGTTACTAGTAACCTTTTCTTACGTCATATGGCCAAGAGAGCATTTGAAGGCGAAACTTCTGCATGGGGAAGCTGCATCATGAACAAAAGTTTATATCGAGTATTATGTTGACGTTAGTAGGCCCTGGCCGAAAGCGCAGCATGTGAAAGGTATAGATAAAAGTTATCGTTGCAGTCAGTACTGTGTAGTTACTAGTAGCTGGATTTAAGCTCGAAGTGAGACACTGTTGGTGAAACTTCATCATGAGAACGTCACAAGCTGATCACGCTCTATGATATGACTAGTATTATGTTGCTTATAGTAGGCTAAGCGCAAGCCGAAACATCAACATGTGAAAGTCGTAGAATTTTGCGATCAAATTGTGGCTAGTACTGTGATGTTACTAGTAACCTTGTGTTACGTCATATGGCCAAGAGAGCATTTGAAGGCGAAACTTCTGCATGGGGAAGCTGCATCATGAACAAAAGTTTATATCGAGTATTATGTTGACGTTAGTAGGCCCTGGCCGAAAGCGCAGCATGTGAAAGGTATAGATAAAAGTTAGCGTTGCAGTCAGTACTGTGTAGTTACTAGTAGCTGGATTTAAGCTCGAAATGAGACACTGTTGGTGAAACTTCATCATGAGAACGTCACAAGCTGATCACGCTCTATGATATGACTAGTATTATGTTGCTTCTAGTAGGCTAAGCGCAAGCCGAAACATCAACATGTGAAAGTCGTAGAATTTTGCAATCAAACTGTGGCTAGTACTGTGATGTTACTAGTAACCTTTTCTTACGTCATATGGCCAAGAGAGCATTTGAAGGCGAAACTTCTGCATGGGGAAGCTGCATCATGAACAAAAGTTTATATCGAGTATTATGTTGACGTTAGTAGGCCCTGGCCGAAAGCGCAGCATGTGAAAGGTATAGATAAAAGTTATCGTTGCAGTCAGTACTGTGTAGTTACTAGTAGCTGGATTTAAGCTCGAAGTGAGACACTGTTGGTGAAACTTCATCATGAGAACGTCACAAGCTGATCACGCTCTATGATATGACTAGTATTATGTTGCTTATAGTAGGCTAAGCGCAAGCCGAAACATCAACATGTGAAAGTCGTAGAATTTTGCGATCAAACTGTGGCTAGTACTTTGATGATGCTTGTAGCCAACCGAATTGGTTGAAAAGCCCAATAAGTAAGCTAACTTGGGAGAGCTTGTTGGAAACCAAATGCTACTAGATTGGTCCAAATACATCCTTCAACAGGGGATCACTTGGCTCGCTTTACGAAGAGGAGCACAGCTATATGTGTTAATTCGGTATGAATCGCAAGATTTGTTTACCGACCTCTCTAACGCAAAAGGCGGTCTCGGCTTCGGCTGTTGACTGCGTCCGATTCAGGGTTATATAACTCTCGATTGAACACATTGATGTTCTATTGTTGGTGCTTCCAATAAAATTGGAACACTTAAAGCAGAACCGATTCAAATAATAGCATTCTGATCAATGATTGCATTCCTTGATCAAGAACTGCTGGAGTCATTGTGATGGCGAATTTTCTTCATAAGAAAATTGCAAAGAGACGGAACTTAATGAGACTAGTATTATGTTGTTTCTAGTAAGCGGAAGCTGAAACAGCAACATGTGAAAATCAAGTTTTGTTCAATGATCTCGAGGCGATAAGTACTATGAAGCAACTAGTAGCCTAAGCATGACTCAGATTTGAGACAGTCAAAAAGACTGGCGAAACTTCTTCACATGAAAGTTACATAGAGAACTACAAATGTATACAGCGAGTATTATGTTGTTTCTAGTAGGCGAAAGCTGAAACATCAACATGTGAAAGTTGTCTGCAAACTGTAGAACGATATGTGATTAGTACTGTGCTGTTACTAGTAGCCAGTCTGACTGTAGAAGCCAAGACAAAGGGAAACTAATGCATCTGAAAAGGACAAGTTATGGAAAGGTATGCACGATAAGTATTATGTTGTTTCTAGTAAGCGGCAGCTGAAACATCAACATGTGAACGTCGTTGTGTACAGTAACCTAGAACTATATAGTCCTTAGTAACGTGCATTTACTAGTACCTGTAATTGGTATTCAGACTCAGGCAGTTTGGAATAGTTTGGCAAAGATGCACCAGAGAAAACTGGGATTTGATACAGAAATTGTTGAATACAAGTATTATGCTGCTTCTAGTAGGTTGAATCCGAAACATCAGCATGTGAAAATTGAAAACATTTCTGGTTCGAATTGTCACAAGTATTTGGTGATCTGAGTAGCCAAACTCACTACAACGCCAATTGAAGGCAAAAATTCTCAACGGGAAAAGCTATTCTCATTGAATGAGCTAACAAGACGAGTATTATGTTGCTTCTAGTAGGCGAAAGCCAAAACATCAACATGTGAAAGTCTTGCTGAACAAATTTAATGTTGTTGAGCTCAGTACCGTGTGAATTAGTAGCCATAATTGGCGAGCGAAAATTGAACTGGCGAAACTTCGTCTTTGGAAAATTGCAGATGCCGAGCACTTATTTTGCAACGAGTATTATGTTGACTGTAGTAAGCGAAAGCCGAAACAGCAACATGTGAAAGCTGTTGAAATTTGTGGTCATTTTGCAATAAGTACAAGGAGTGTAACTAGTAGCCAGGTCAAAATTTGGGATAAGAATGAGCAAAAATTCTGCATGAGAACAGTTGAAATTATGAAACTAAATTACAAAGACTAGTATTATGTTGTTTCGAGTACGCGAAAGCGGAAACATCAACATGTGAACGTTTGTAACGAAGTTTCGTTAATTTTCAGCCTAGTACTGAGCAAGAACGAGTAGCCTCATCTCCAATCCCACGCAAAATGTAGTGAAATATGTGAGTGAACCTTATTCACGGTGAGGGTTTCCCGAGGTCTGTATTGCAGCGAGTATTATGTTGCTTCTAGTAAGCGAAAGCTGAAACAACAA